>NC_132910.1:13974564-14276687 GCF_047675955.1 Chlorocebus sabaeus
AACACAGAAAACTCAGTAAATTCAGGAAAACAATACATGGACAAGGCTAGAAGATGAGCAAAGAGAAATGTAAAAAAAAAATTTAAACAGAAATTCTGGAGCTGAAAAATACAATGAGTGAAATGAAAAGAGCAATAGAGAGCTTCAACAGCAGACTGGGTCAAAAAGAAGAAAGAATTCGTGAACTTCACAATAGGTCATTTGAAATTATCCAGTCAGAAGGGGAAAAAAAGAAATGAAACAGAGCGAAGAAATTCTGCAAATTGATGGGACACCATCAAGTGGACCAATATATACAATTAGGAAGTCCCAGAAAAAACAAGCAGGAAAGAGGGCAGAAGGCTTATTTAAAGAAATAAAGGCTAAACTTTCCAAATTTTAGGAGCGATATGAACAACCAGGTTCATGAAACTCCAATGTCCCCAATAGAATCAACCCAAAGAAGGTTACACCAAGACACATTATAATAAAGTTATCAAAAGTTAAAGACAAAAAGAGAATCTTGAAAGCAAAAAGAGAAAAAACAACTTGTAACATATGAGGAAACCTCCCTCCGTAAGGCTATAAGCAAATTTCTTGGCAGAAACCTTGTGGGCCAAGTAAGAGTGGGATGACATATTCAAAGTGCTGAAATAAAAAATTGCCAACCAAGAACACTATACCTGGCACAGCTGTCCTTCAGACATAAAGGAGAGATATTTTCCCAGACAAACAGAAGTTGAGGGAATTAATCACTAGTAGACCTGCCTTATGAGAAATGATAAAAGAAGTTCCTTAAGTTGAAATGAAAAAATGCTAATTAGTAATATGAAAATATATTAAAGCATAAAACTCACTGGTAAAGGTAGGCATATAGTAAACTTCAGAATACTAAAATACTATAATGGTGGTGTGTAAATAACTTTCAGTTCTAGAACAAAAATTGACAAAAGTATTAAAAATAACTACAGCTAAAATAATTTATTAATGGATACACAATATAAGATGTAAATTGTGATATCAATAACATAAAATGTGTGTATGTAGAAGTAAATGTCTATAGTTTTTCCGTGAAACTGAAATTGTTATTAATTCAGAGTAGATCATTATAATTGTATGGTGTCTTATGCAAGCCTTATGGTAACTATAAAGAAAATACCTCTAGTAGATACACAAAAGATAACGAGAAAGGAATCAAAGGATACTACCACAAAAACAAACAAACCAACCATAAAGCAAGACAACAAGAGAGGAAAAAAGGAAGAACAAAACAGTCATAAAACAATGACCAAAACTGTAATAGTAAGTCCTTACCTATCAATAATTATTTGAAATGCAGATGAATTATTCTCTAATAAAAGACCTGGAGTGGCTGAATGGATAAAAAACAAGATTGAACAATATGCTGTCTACAAGAGATACATTTTAGCTTTAAAAATACAGATAGGATTAAAATGAAGGGATGGAAAAGACATTCCATGCAAATGATAACCAAAAGAAAGCATGAATGAACATACTTACATCAGACAAAATAGACTTTAAGTCAAAAACTGTCACAAGATGCAAAGAAGGTCATTATATAATGGCAAAGGGATAAATTCATTAAGAGGATGTAACAATTATAAAATACATGCACCCAACATTGGAGCACATAAACATATAAAGCACATATTAACAGATTTGAAGGGAGAAATAGAGAGTAATAATAATAGGGAACTTCAGTACTGCCATTTCAACAATTAATAGATAATCTAGACAGAAAATCAATGAGAAAACAGTGGACTTGAATCATACTACAGACCAAATGGTCCTAACAGACATATACCGAACATTCCATCCAACAGCAGCAGAATACTCATTCTTGTTAAAAGCACACACAATTTTCTCCAGTACAGATCATATGTTTGGACCACAAAACAAGTCTAAATGCATTTGAGAAGAGTGGAATTATATCAAGCATATTTTCTAATCACAATGGTATAAAACTAGACATCAATAACAAAAGGAAAATTAGAAAATGTATGAATATGTGTCCATTAAACAACAAACTCCTGAACAACCAATGGATCAAGGAAGAAATCAAAAGGAAAATAAAAAAATAGCTTGAGTTAAAAATAGAAACACAATATACCAAAATATATGAGATACAGCAAAAGCAGTTCTAACAGGGAAGTTTATCATGACAAAAGTCTACATTAAAAATGAAGGAAGATCTTAAATAAACCACCTAAATTTACACCTTGAGGAACTAGAAAAAGAAGAACAAACAAAGTCCAAAGTTAGCAGAAAGGGCTGGGCATGGTGGCTCACATCTATAATCCCAGCTCTTTGGGATCCGAGGCAGGCAGATCACTTGAGGCCAGGAGTTCAAGACTAGTCTGGCCAACATGGTGAAACCCGGTCTCTGCTAAAAACAGAAAAATTAGCCAGGTGTGGTGGCACATGCCTGTAATCTAAGCTACTCAGGAGACTGAGGCAGGAGAATTGCTTCAATCTGGGAGGCGGAGGTTTCAGTGAGCTGAGATCGTGCCACTGCACTTCAGCCTGGGTGACAGAGTGACACTCCATCTTAAAAAAAAAAAAAATGTTAGCAGAAAGAAGGAAATAATAATGATTAGAGGAGAAATAAATGAAATACAGCCTAGAAAAATGATAGAAAACATCAATGAAACACAGAGTTGGTTTTTTGAAAAGATAAAACAAAATTGACAAAGATCAATTGATGAAATTGACCTTTATTTAGGCCAACCAAATAAAAGAGAGAGAAGACCCAAATAAATAAAATAATGAATGAAACAGGAGACATCACAACTGATAACACAGAAATAGAAAAGAGCATAAGAGACTACTATAAACAATTACATCACAATTAATAGGATAACCTAGAAGAAATAAGTAAAATCCTAGAAAAATATGATCTCCTAAGACAGAATTATGAAGAAATGGAAAATCCGATCAGACCAATAATGAGTAAAGAGATTGAATCAGTAGTCAAAAACCTCCCAACAAAGAAAAGCCCAAGCCTAGATGATTACCCTGGTAAATTCTACCAAACATTTAAAAAAGGAATTAATACCAATCCTTCTCAAACCTTTCCAAAAAACTGAAAAGGAGAGAACACTTCCAAACTGATTTTACAAGGCCAGAATTATCCTGATACCGAAACCAGACAAAGAAACACAAGAAAATAAAATTTTAGGTCAATATCCCTGATGAACTTAGATGCAGAAATCCTCAATGAAATACTAGCAAACTGAATTCAACAGCACATTAAGAGGATCATACACCACGATCAAGTGGGATTTATCCCTGGAATGCAAGGAAGATTCAACATACTCAAATCAGTAAATGCGATACACCACATCAACAGAATAATTTTAAAAAGTCACATGATCATTTCTCTAGAAAAAACGTTTGACAAAATTCAACATATTTTCATGATGAAAATTCTTAACAAATTAGATATAGAAGGAATTTACCTCAACATAATAAAGGCCACGTAAGACAAGCCTGCAGCTAACGTCATACTCAACTGTGAAAAGCTGAAAGCTTTTCCTCTAAGATCAGGAGCAAGACAAGGGTGCCCATTCATGTCACTTCTATTTAACATAGTGCTGGAAGTCCTAGTCAGAGCAATTAGGCAAGAAAATAAATAAAAGTTATCCAAATTGGAAAGAAAGAAGAGAAATTGTTTCTGTTTGCAGATAACATAATCTGTCCTAGTTTGTTTTCTATTGCTTAAAACAGAATACCTGCAACTGAGAAATTTATAAAGAAAAGTAATTTATTTCTTATAGTTATGGAGGCTGAGAAGTCCAAGGTTGAGGGGCTGCATCTAGTAAGAGTCTTCTTGCTAGTGGGGAGTCTTGAGTCTTGAGGTGGCTCAGGGCATCAAATGGTGAGGAGCTGAGTGGGCTAGCTCAGGTCTCTCTTCCTCTTCTTATAAACCCACCAGTCCCACTCCTGTGATAATCCATTAATCTAAAAATGGATTAATCCATTCATAAGGGCAGTGCCCTCATGACCTAATCATCTCTTAAAGGTCCCACTTCTCAATACTGCCACACTGGGGATTAAGTTTCAACATGAGTTTTGGAGGGGACAAAGATTGGAACCTTAGCATTCTGCCCCTGCTCCCTGAAAACTCGAGTGCTTCTCACACACAAATACATTTATTCCAACCCCACAGCTCCAAAGTCTTAACTCAGTGCAGCATCAACTCTAAAGTCACAAGTCCAGAGTCTCACCTGTGAGCCTGTGAAATCAAAACAGCTTATCTACTTCTAAGATACAGTAATGGTGCAGGCATAAAACAGACATTCCCATTCTAAAAGGGAGAAATAGGCAAAAGAAAGGAGTAACAGACTCCAGGCAAGTCTGAAATCTGGCAGGGCAGCCATTAAATTTTAAAGTTGGAGAATAATCTCTTTTGACTCCACATGCCACCTCCTGGACACACTGGGGTGGGGGTTGGGCCCTCAAGGCCTCAGGCAGCCCCCTCCACCCCCTGCATGGCTTTGCTGATCTCTTCTATAAATGGTGCTGGAAAAACTAGATATCCACACGCAGAAGAATGAATTTAGAAATTCAGACCCTTATCTCACACGGTATACAAAAATCAACTAAAAATGGATTAAAGACTTGAACATAAGACCTGAAATGGTAAAACTACTAGAAGAAAACTTAGAGAAAAGGCCCCATGACATTACTTTGGGCAATGATTTATTTATTTATTTATTTATTTATTTATTTATTTATTTTTTGCTATAAACCCAAATGCACAAGCAATAAAAGTAAAAATAAAGTGGAACTGAGGCCGAATTTGTAGTCAAGGAAGTGACCAAGTTCTTGGGACATGGCAATTGTGGTGACCTTACAGTCAACACAATAATCCTCAGCCTCAGCATTCACATTGTAATTGAGTTAATATTGGCAAAGCTATCTTCAGTAGGGACTTTCTCCTCTAGAGAGCATGCGCATTTTGATTTTACCTGTCCTCAAACTGACCCTTTGCTCATTATAATAGTAAAGAACATATCCCTGGGTGGAGATTGAAGATGCCAATGAGACATGTGATGTATGAACAAGTATATACAGTGACTGCACATGTGCACCCAGAGGACTACCCAGAACATGCTTACTAGTAACCCTCTTTCCACCTCCTTATAAATAATCATGTAAGACCCTCATAAAGGGAGTCTCCCTAGAGCCAGTCTTTGCTATATCATCCTTACAAGCAGCCCACCCTGAAATCCTCTCTCTCTCAGGGTGTACTGTCTATTCTGCACCTAACTTTCAAAATATTCTTTTTCCTTTGCAATACAATTACTCTATGCTGCATCTCCTTTGTTGTATGTCTTTTGTTTAAATATGTTTAAACTAAGAAGACAAGAATCGAGATATCACATCAGCCATCAACAATTGCATCAGACTAAAAGCTTCTATATAGCAAAGGAAAATATCAATAGAGTGAAAAGACAACCTATGAATTTGGATATTCATCTGATAAGGGGTTAGTATTCAAAGTATATAAGAAACTCAAGCAACTCAATAGCAAAATTCAAATAACCGAACTGAAAAATGGGCAAAGGACCTGAATAGACATTTCTCAGAAGACACACAAATGGCCAACAGGCCTATGAATGGGTACTCAACATCATTAATCATCAGACAAATGCACATCAAAACCAAATGAGATATCACTTCACACCTGTTAGAATGACTATTACAAAAAAGACAAAAGATTGACGAGGATGTAGATAAGAGGAGAACCTTTGTATACTCTTGATGGGAATGTAAATCGTTACAGCTATTATGGAAAGCAATATGGAAGTTCCTTAAAAATTTAGAAATAAAACTACCATGTGATCTAGTAATCCCACCTCTGGATATATATCCAAAGGAAATGAAATCAGTTTCTTGATAAGATATCTGCATTCTCATGTTCATTGCAGCATTGTTCAACAGAGCCAAGATATGGAAACAACCTAAGTGGCTGTTGATGGATGAATGGATAAAGAAAACATTACATATATAATAGATTACATAATTTTATATAGTTATGTATTTATATAGTATATATTATGTATAACATGTAATTATATATTAATCAACATAACATTTAATATATATTTATATATTTATAGAAATTATTAATTTTTATAAGTATAAATTAATATAACTAATAAGTATGTTAATTAATATACTTATTAATTACATAACATAAATATATTATGATTATATATAATTATATACATATATAATAATTATATATTTATTGTATAAATACATAAATACATATAATCTACTATATATAATGTTTTCTTTATTCATCCATCAAGAGACACTTAGGTTGTTTCCATATGTTGGCGATATTGACCAATGCTTCAACAAATATGATAGTGCAGATATCTCATCAAGAAACTGATTTCATTTCCATAAATACATAATATATAATATATTTAATTATATATAATTATATTTATGTAGTTATATAATTATATAAAAGTATGCTTATATATAATTCAATATTTGTATAATTATATATAATTCAATATTTATATATTTAACATATATTTATATAATCATATATGTAATTTTTGTATACATAAAATATTATTCAGTCTTAAAAAGAAGACAATCTTTCCATTTGTGACAACATGAATAAACCTGAAGGACATTGTTAAGTGATATAAGCCAGATACAGAATGACAAATACTGCACGATCTCATATGTGGAGTCTAAAAAATTTTTTGAACTCATAAAAACAGAGCATAGAATGATGGTTACTAGGGGCTTAGGGAGACATTGTTCAAAGGGTACATAGTTTCAGTTATTCAGAATAAATACATTCTGGAGATCTAATGTATAGCATGGTACTATAGCTAAGAATATTGTATTGTATACTTGAAATTTGCTAAGGGAATAGATCTTAGCATTTAAACAATAAATGTTCTCACCACAAAAAATCAAAATGGTGACTGTGTGTGGTGATGGATACGTTAATCAGCTTCATTGTGGTCATTTCACAATGTATATGAATATTAAACATCATGTTGTACACCTTAAATGCATACAATTCTTATTTGTCAATTATACCTTAATAAAGCTGGTTAAAAGAATCCATATGTACTGACTTTTAGATAATTTACATTTGCTACCTTTTCACCACATTGGACTTTTTCTTCACTAATATTTTTAATCATTTAACTCCTAAGGTTGACAAATTGAATGACTGCTAAACTAAATTAACCCTGAATAAGTTTAACAAGTTTCTATGTAAGGAGAACAACAAAAAAAAGAAATGTGAAGACTTTGTTGTATTGTTTTCTAGTATCCAGTGTTGCTGATGAGAAATCTGATGCTGATTTTATTCTCATTCCTTTATAGATGACCTGCTTTCTCCACTTTAAATATTTTTTATCTTTAGTGTTTTAAGATTTTCTGTGCATACATCTAGTTGGCAGTCTTTCTAAATTTGTCCTACTCAGAACATGCCAGTCCTTTCATTCTGAAGACTTGCATCCTTCTTGACTTATAGATGGTTCTCTTCAATTGTTTATTTAATGATTGTCTCCCATTTGTATTCTCTGTTTTTTTCCCTGAAGCTTGTATTAGTTTGTATTAGAATATATTGGCTTGATCTTCTTCGTATTTCCTATTTTCGTATGAATGTGTGTGTGTGTGTGCACATGCATGTGTGTATTTGTATACCTTTTGAGAGTTTTCTTCAACTTCACCTCCCAACTCTTCCATTAAACTTTTATAAAGACAATTATATTTTTAGCTTTGTTTTCTACTGTTTCCCTGATTACACGTTTTTTTTTCTTTTTTTTTTCATTAAACCAGCATCTTGTTTTTGTTTCAAAGACAAACTTCTCAAATCTACAATCTGTCAACATTTTAAAAAGGGTCTTTTCCTCTTCCCCTCCTCTTCCTCCTTCTGCTCCTCCCTCCCTCTTTCTCTTTTTTTCTCTTTCTCACTCTCTAGCTCTCTGTCTTAACATTTCACTTTCATGTTGCAGGTTTTCTCACACATGTGGACAGAAGGGATGTTTAGGAGCTCCTTTTATATTAGTATGGCTTCTTGACAGGCATGCTTTGCTTTACTGTGAGTCCCTAGAGAGCTAAGCCAACACCGGAGAGGAGGGTAGATGCTAGATTTGGGAAGACTTTTTTCTGGAGCACTAACACTTGTCCCAGGCACCTTACTTTTCTGACATTATGTTCAATTTCCTTGAACAAGAACCTTCTGAGTTTTTCCTGGGTTAAATGCCTACTCTATAGGCAGTCTTTTTGTGAGGGGGTAGGAGAAGAGTGGGATGTGCTTATTCTATATCTAGATCTTTGGTTATAGCCCACTTTCATTGGCACTTCTCACTTTCATCTCCCTGACACTTGCCATGTTTGATTTCAGAGTCTTATTGGAATTCCTCTAGATAGATGGCTCCTATCCCTCGAGAAGTGTACATTCTAAGTATTTTTCTCATTTACCCATTAGCAGACTTTCATGTATTTTTCATCTTCCACAAATTTGCTGAGCTCTCTTGGGTACTCATGATCCCAGAAGCATTCTTTAGTTATTGTGAGTTTGCATCATTTGAATGCCTTTTTCCCCTAGCATTTTAATAGAGCCCAGGAGGGAGAGGAAATAAATATTCTCAGCCTATCAGATTGAACTGGAAACTCCCTCACTCCCTTTGGGAATTTATTAATTCACCAATACTTATTGAAGTATTGGCAGAAGATACACAAAATTGAATCAGACATAGATTTTCAAAATCTAGAGGGAGACATGTTTAACAAATAATTATGTTGCAATGTTAGAAGTGATGTAATAAAAGCTTGTATAAGACACTAAATATCACAGAAGAAAGAAAAATTAATTCTATTGGCAGTAGAAAGGGAGTTAGAAAATAACCAAGTGTCCCCAGTAACATTCAAGAAGTTTCTACATCTCTCAGGCCATATCTGTCTAAAGATAAAGTAGTGCTATATTAACAGGAAACCACCCCCACCACTGTTCGTTTAGCTGATGTTAAACCTTGGTTAGATATCTCCAGAGACAGTCTAGGATACAGACAACGGTGCAGGTAGTTTTGGGGAGACCATCCCAGGAAGCAGTGAGAGAGTAGGGAGGATGAGACAGGGAAGGGAGAAAATTCAATAAAGTTGCATTATTGAGCTGGTTGTTGCAGTGAAAAACATGGGGCTCTGTCCCACTGGGGATATTTTGAAGAATGTTGGAAAAGGCATCTCAGAATTATTCTTCCAATGACAGGAAGCTGGGGCACTTATCTATGGACTCTTGTACTCTGTTGGTTGATGGTAGCCTCTGGGGGTATTAATTCTCTTTCTTTTCCAGGGTGTGGCTATATGCCATCTTAGTGGCCTTCCCTGGTTTTGGAGAAAGTCCCTGAGCAGAAAAGCTGGAGATTCTTTGGTAGAAGCTTGGGTTTTGGAATCTGGCACTGCACTTAGAAGCAGAACTGCCCACCATAGCAGAGCTAACATCAGGTGGGCTGATGGGAGTGGGAAGAAGGGGCTCAAAAATGATTTGCTGCAAACCTCAATCTTCACCTCAGTGATTTCTGATAATGTGCAGGGGGACCTTGTGTGTGATTGCAAACATGTGGCTGGAGCTCTGTGCAACAATGTCAGGTGCTAAAGCCTCTGGGTCCCCCCATACCATGCAAAGCTTTTCACCACTGTGGTCCCATTTGACTAGGGCGCTTCCTCAATCTGATGCCCGCATCTCTGCCACTCCTACTGATGCATATCACAGCCACATTGTGCCAACATCAAACCACTGACGTGGAGAGAATCCCTTTCTCTTAACCTTTGGTCCCACAAGCATTAAGGCATTGAGAGTCTGGGAAACTTCTGTAAAGTTCCAAATGTCACCTGGAAGAGGAACACCTTGATCCACTATGACTTCTCACTGCATTATCATAGATCGGTTAACATGTTTTGTGCCAGAGAGCAGAGAGTTGAGAACATGAAAGGAGACAGGTAGATTTTATTGTGGGAATCAGGGATCTAGACCTATCTGGAATAAATTGGGTGCTTTTTTTCCTTTTGAGGTCTAGGCAGGAAAGGGAAACAGTCAGGAGAAAGGAACGAGCATGCTGAGGGGCTGCTACATGTCAGATATTTTATAACATGCATGTCACGTAATCTTCATTACACTTACTTCATGTTACTATGAAGTCAATGTTATTATTTCCAAGGAAATCTAAGCAACAAAAATTTAGAGTGAATAAATAATTTCTCCAAGGTCACAGAATTAGTAAGAGGCAGAGGTGGGAGTTGAACTCAGATCTACCTAGTTCTGAAGTCTGATCAATCATATAGCAGCTGAATGGGGGCAAGAAGGGAGAAAAATCATGAACTAAATTAATTAAATTGGGTGAGAGTGTTTGAAGCGTAGGTTGAACCACATATTTTGATTTCATTTTGCATTCTAAACTGTCTAAATGGCCTCCCACCCTGCGCCAATTAATTCCACAGGTATAAGCAACCGTTCATGCGAAAAAAACCAGGGGATTTAGCTGGCCACAAGTTCAGTGAGCCATCAGGCGGCTGGTGCTGCTAAGAAGGGAAGGCCTCCTTAGTTTGCATTAATAGAATTATGGAGAGATCATAGGAGGTAATGGACCTGTTGTGCTTTGTCCTGTTTAGAATTTTTCTTGGGGAATGTGAAACCTTCAGCCACTGCTGGTGTGAGTGTGAGCTGGTGCAGCCATTCTGGTGAGCAATCCGGCATTTCTTAGTGAAATGGAAAATAATGCACATTCCATCTGAGCCACGATCTCTTTCCTAGCCGTTGGCCCCAGAGACACTCTAGAATGGGGCGAGAACGTGTCACATAGGAGAGCATTTTTTTTGTATATCATTTGTGGTGGCAGAGAGTTGGAAGGAACTTGTTCATCACCATGAGAACAGATAAGTAAACGATGGTGGATATCTAGTATGGAGTTCTATATGGCAGTCACAATTCAATGAACTATTAGATTGGTGCAAAAGTAATTGCAGTTTTTGCCATTACTTTTAAGGCAAAAACAATTTAATGGCAAAACCCACAGTTACTTTTGCACCAACCTAATAAATGTACCCATAGATTAACACAGATTGAGCTTAACATAGTGAAAAGGGCAAGAAATTGAATGCAAGAAGTTATATGCAAATTACTTATGTAAAATACAAACATATAGAAAAACATTCTTTATCTACATACAGTTGGGAGGGCATATATCTTAAACATTAAAATGGGCAGAAAACAAAAGTGGGAATTTGAAGAATGTGAAGGGGAAGAAGCAGCATGCTACCTTGTACAGATAGTGTGCCAACTTCTATACCTCCAAGCATGACCTGTGAACTGGAAAAGCTTACAAATTCTTTTTAAACAGCAGAAAAATAAATTTGTGCAGCTGGGTGTGGTGTCTCATGTCTGTGATTCCAGTACTTTGGGAAGCTAAGGTGGGTGGATTGCTTGAGTCCAAGAGTTCAAGACCAGCTTGGGCTACATGGTGAAATCTTGTCTCTACAAAAAGTACAAAAAATTAGTCAGGTATGGTGGGGTGCACCTGTAGTCCCAGCTACTTAGGGGACTGAAGTGGGAGGATCACCTGAACCTAGGATGTCGAGGCTGCAGTAGCAGCCTGGTGACAGAGTGAGACCCTGTCTCAAAAAAAATTGTGCTTTTTAAATAAACCTAAATAAAATCATAACTTAATATGTTGGTTTTCTTGCCAGTTTATCTTTTAAAATTGCATATTCATCACACATTTTTATTAAGCACCTGCTATATACCACTGATCTAGGGTTCTAGGCACTGGGAATACAGCTGTAAATTACATGAATACCTAGAAGAATTGCTGGGTCAGAGGGTAAGCACTTCAAATAATTTTAATAGATATTGTCAAATTGTCCTCCAAAAAATCCGTGACCAATTGGTATTTTCTGTTTAGTTTTTTTTTTTTTTTGACTGTCTTTTAGAGCAGTTTTAGGCTCGTAGCACAATTAAGTGGGAGGTACAGAGATGTCCCATATGTTCCTTGCCCCTGAACATGCATAGTCTCCCTCATAATCAACATTCTCATCAGAGTGGTGCATTTTTTACAATAGGTGAACCTACATTGGCATGTCGTAACCACACAAAGTTAACAGTTTACATTAGGATTCACCCTTGATGCTGTGCATTCTATGGGTTTGGACAAATGTGTAATGACATGTACCTGCCCTTACAGTATTATGCAGAGTATTTTCACTGCCCTAAAAAGCCTCTGTGCTCTGCCTGCTTCTCCCTTCTCTGTCCCCACACGCTGTCAATGACTGTCTTTGTAGTTTTGTCTTTTCCAGAATGTCTTGTAGTTGATATCATATAGTAAATAGCCTTTTCAGATGGGCTTCCTTTACTTAGGACTGTAATAAGCATTTAAAGCTCCTCCATGACTTTTTATGGCTTGATAGCTCATTTCTTTTTAACACTGAATACGATCTCATTGTCTAGATGTACCAAAGTTTACATATTCACTCATCTACTGAAGGACATCTTGGCTGCTTCTGAGTTTTGGCAATTACAAATAAAGCTGCTGGAAATATCTGGGTTCGGGAGAATTGCTGGGTCAGAGTAAAAGCACATTTAAAATTTTAATAAATATTCAAATTGTCCTCCAAAATCTGTATCAACTGGTATTTTTTATTAAGTGGGATAATTTTGATGTGGTGTTAACAGGGTTAATGTGGTGTTAATAATCACTTCCCAATGATTTGTTTTTCTGAATGTGGATAAAAAGATTGGAAGAAAGGGAGACTGGAAAATGCTGAGGAAAGATGGGGTTAGACTCACGCATTTTGCATGAGTCGAGACAGCCCTGAGCTGGATGGATGGAAACTCAGTGTAAATTCTGATTTGTATCAGAGGCACATGCTCTCTAGGCCTGCTTATCCCAGTCTAGCGTGCTCTGACCTGGGCATTTTTCCCCTCTGGGGTCACTTGGCAGTGGGCTCTGCTATCAAGCACCTGTCCATAGCAGGGAGAGAGGAAAACCCATCTCACGATGATGACTTACCCATTGTTCTCCTTTAGCAGGGATGCAGCATCTGTGCCTAGGGTCCAGCACCCCTGCTAGGTTTCCAACGAGCTTCCCATCCAACTGCCACAGCCCTAGACGGCAGGCTCTGCGGCTCCACCCAGGACCCTTGGCGGAAACAGGATGTAATGTTTCCAAGCGGGCCGAGCAGCGGCTGCTTATCTGCAGTGGTCAGTAAGGCAGACAGAAACATTCTCAGTGACCTTCCTTCCTTGGCATGTTTGAAAACCATGACCCTACTCCCCTGTATGGCGGAGTGAACTGAAGAGTTTTAACTAAGTGGGGGATAAACATGAAATATTGGTGTTTTTTCCAATTATTGATTTCTATGATGTTCAGTTGAATGCCCGTTTCCCGCCCTTTGACACCTTTGGCAGATTCCCTAACTTTCTGCTCTCTTTCAATTATAAACATTTCAGTCCGTTTTGGTTTAAAACATCAATCTCAGATGCAGTTTAAGTCTAATCTCTTCCGTCTTCCTGCAGGTTTGACTTGAGACCTGGAAGATCTAAGGTGAGAGTCTTTTCACTCTTCCCCCAATCAAGTGCCTTGGAATAGAGAGGGTGGTGTTGGGTGTGGGTGGGGATGCGAGGATGGAGGAGAAATAGTCTGCCCTGAGATGTACACCTCCTCCTCTCCCAGGTCTACCAGGGTTTTTTTGGTGGAGTATGGGTGTGCTATTTTCATTTTGGTTGGGACAAAGCTTAGGGTGGAACTGATCTGCACATTTCAGAATATTTAATATTGTCCCCCTTTTCCCACAACACAAATTCTCATAGTACCCTCAGTCTTTTTTTTTTTTTTTTTTTTTTTTTTTTTTTTTTTTTTTTGCCATGGAGTCTTGCTCTGCCGCCTAGAGTGGTATACAGTGACACAATCTCGGCTCACTGCAACCTCTGCATCCCTGGTTCAAGCAATTCTCCTGTCTCAGCCTCCCAAGCAGCTGGGACTACAGGCGCTTGCCACCACACCCGGCTAATTTTTGTATTTTTAGTAGAGACCAGGTTTCACCATGTTGGCCAGGCTGGTCTTGAACTCCTGACCTCAGGTGATTTGCCTGCCTCTGCCTCCCAAAGTGTTGGGATTACAGGTGTAAACCGTCATGTCCAGGCCCCTCCAGTCTTTATGACAACCACCCTCTTCCCTGACTATCTCAAACACCTCTTAAGGGGCTGTGCTGCCCTGATTGGGAACTACTAGAACCTTTCTGGGCTGGATCCAGGAGAAAAGATGCAAGAGCAAGATCTCCTTAGATTTCTGCATCTGAGTCAGTGGTAGGAAGGAATCCCTGGTTGTCCTTGGGTTGGGTCTGATGTTACCTGGATCTTTCTGCTGCTGTATGGGAGTCTCTGTACAGTTGATGTGGTGGGAATTCTAAAGATGTTGTTCACCTACCTCTGTATGTCTCTAATACTGAGGGCTTCCATAGAGAGGGGAGCTGTGTTTTCCTTTGTTCCCACCAGTGATCCATGCCTCCAACACTCTCTGGGGAAGGGGTAGACTCCATATAAATGGGGGGTTCACCTCCGAGGCTGGATAAGAAGCCTTACAGTTTCTATTTGGGTTTCATGGAATACTCACTCTCAGGATGCTTCCTCCTCAGCACACTTTTCAGAACCCAGATGCCATACTCTGAGGAACCTAATTCACATTGTCTGGCAGCCGTGTGACTGCACCATCTTGGACATCCAGCCCAGCCCTGTCAAGCCCTGGAAAAGGTTTAGCCCAGCCATCATCTGACTTTAGCCACATGAGAGACTCCAAGAACCACAAGAGGGAAGAGCAAATGACAGCTTTAAGCCACAAAGTTGTGGGGTGGTTTGTTACCAACAATACATAACTGGAAAAATTCCTCTGGGACAAGAAGCCAAACTCCTAGGCTAGAGTTGATCAGTAGGGTTTTGGAATTAGAATCTGTAACTTACTAGTTTCTTGACCCTGTGAAAGTTCCTCCACTTCAGTGTATCTCAGTGTCCTCATCTGTAAGACGGGGATAATAATAGTACATTCCTCATAGGATTTTTGTGAGAATTAAATATGATGATCTGTGGGCTTAATATGGTGCCTGGCATTTACTAAGCACTGATTAAATGTCAACTATGATAATAATTATTGAAAGTAGTGGTTTTATGGAACGAAGCAAAGTTTCTCTTAAAACACAATAATTTATTCATATTTTTCTTTATTTTTGTTTTAGTCTCCTTTCCACCAATCCTAACCTTCCAGAACAAAACTGCCTTGTTCTATTCTGCTACAGGTTTCCACTTTAGGGCAGATTTTCTAAATAGACCTGGTTATTGTTTTGGGCGGCTAAGGGTCTATGAACCTTCTATTCACCCATTTTTATCTCTTCTTCAAATGCCCTATCAGTTTTTCTTTTCCTTTAGTCTTCTCCAAGGAATTGCTTTTCCTTACTTCAAGGGTAGAGGGAACTGAGTGGGAAATTGATGTCTCAATAAAGATGACAAGAACAAGGGTCTTTGGGATGAAAATGAAAACTGACACTTAAATTGTCCTCTGTGGTTTCTTAATGACTTGCTGTGGCTCAGAGCATTATACTGTTTCTCATAACAGGGAACCAAACTTATACTGGGGTTTGCTGAAATACCAGAATGAATGAAGCTTTTCAGAATAGCAAACATTTTTCTATGGCTTTACAACTCCTGTGATTATGTTAATGCTGGGCAGAGTGAACAAGGACATAGGGTATCCCAGGACCACCCTGAATTCTATCTCCTCCCCCGATACTCATATTTTAGATTCCAAACTTCAGTAACAAAATTGCATTAAAACCTTAGCCCTCTGATCAGTGTACGGCACATCTAACCCCTCTCTCAATATTTGCTCTGTTTCTTTTCAGCCGGGACATGTTTTAGAAGAGATGTTAAGGACGTATGTTTGGAAATTTTGTGCACACGAGGAACCAACATGTGTGGGTGAGGTGGAAAGGGAGAAATTTTGCTACATTTCATTTTGCTTTTTTTCCTTTTGGACTTGATACAAAAATATCTGGTTTAGGTCTTTGATTTGTACTTGAAAGAAATTTAAACCATAGAAATCCCCTTTTTAAATTTTTAATTTTAATTTTTTGCGGGTACATGGTAGCTGTATATATTTATGGAGTACCCAAGACGTTTTGGCACAGGCGTGCAATGTGTAATCGTCACATCATGAAGAGTGGGGTATCTATGCCCTCCTGCACTTATCCTTTATGTTACAAACAATCCAATTAAACTCTTTTAGTTATTTTAAAATGTAAAATTAAATTATTATTGACTGTAATCACCCTGTTGTGCTACTGAATAGCAGGTCGTATTCATTCTTTCCATTTTTTTTTGTACCCACTACCCTTCCCAGCCTCTGGTACCGTCTTTCTAACTCTCTGTGTTAATGAGCATAATTGTTATGGTTTTTAGATACATCAGAGAAATAATGAAGTAAATTTTAGTATCTGAGACATTAGGGAAAGATGATTTATTTTCTTACTGACTTTACAGCAGAAGAATCCTATTTTCATACGGGGGACTGAGTTATTATGAATCAAACCTGAAATTCACACCACACTGATTGCTTGTAGGGTGGTTTTGTTTGGGTTGCCTGAACCTGGAGTATGATTACATGTGCTCAGCCCAGATGAGCTTGGCATATAGTAGGCACACACAAATGCTTGATAATGGACTGAAAGAATGATATACATCTGCTAATTGCTCAAACCATTTGTGGCTTCTTCTGCCTATGAAGTGGACGTCTACTGAGAGTTTTGTTTGTTTGTCTGCATTTTTGAAAATTGTATCAACGTCTGTGGTTTTGACATCTCCTTTCCTTTCTACTTCAAGGATACCAAGTCCACTCTTCTTATTTTGTGGGTTGCCTTTCTATCTGTGAGAAAGGGCCAGGTAAACTGAATTTCAGGGATTGTGGCCTGGAATGAAAGGTGAGTCCTGACTCTTAGTTGTGAAAAATTATTTATGCTTGGTATTTTTTTTTTTTTTTTTTTTTTTTTTTTTTTTGAGATGGGATTTCTTTTTGTTGCCCAGGCTGGAGTGCAGTGGGAGGATCATAGTTCATTGCAGCCTTAAACTCCCAGGCTCAAGCAATACTCTCACCTCAGCCTCCTGATCAGCTAGGACTACAGGCACATGCCACCATGCCTAGCTAATTAAAACAATTTTTTTTGGTACAGATGGGACCTCACTATGTTGCCCAGATTGGACTTGAACTCCTGGACTCAAGTGATCCTCCTGCCTCAGCCTCCTAAATTGTTGGGATTATAGGCATAAACCACCCACGCCTGGCCTCTGCTTGGTATTAATATGATTCAGCTGTGTCTTTGTCAAGGGGGATCGATATTTTTGAATTCTTGGTGATCTGTGATGGTAGAAAATTAGAAATTTGAATGAAATTTTTGCAGGTATAGATTTGGAGTAGTAGATTCTTGGATTAATAACTAATTTAATAAAAGAAATGATTATGTTGCTGTAATTAAGCCTTGCTGATTAGTATAAAAATTATTTCACTCTGAGGATGACTACTTACTGGTTCTAGAAGAAAAGAGCTCATGGTCTTAGTACACTTCTCATTAAATTGATTTTCTCTCCAGTATTCCATTTGCTTCTTAAATTTTTTTTTTCTCCTTTGTAAAAGCAATATGTAACACTATAAAAAATGAGAAAATATCAAAAAGCCAGCAGCAAAACAAAATAAGACAATAAAAAAATTACTTGGAATCCTGCTACTCAGAGATTATTACTGCTATTTTGGTGTATATTTTTCCAGTGTTATTTACTAAGCATGCATAAAAATACTTTAAATACAGCATACTGTCCCTGCTCTTTTATATTTTGCCTTTTTCACTCAGAAACATAACTTGAACACTTTTCCATTACACTAAATATTCTTCTGTTACACAGCTTCTTAACTCTCTTTGGGTTATGACACATTGTATCAAAGTGATGGTCTCTCTCCTTAGAAAATGAATGTGCACATATAATGTTGCAAGGAATTTTAGGAGTTTCACTGAGTGAAAATTGTCCATATATTTCCTGTCTCTGCTTGTACCATTATGGACAGCTGCACAATATTCCATCCAATATTTAAATTAATACTATCATCTATTTACTCAGAGTCCTGTAGAGATTTTTTCCCTATCATGAACAATGTGATTGAGGTTTTCTACGTTTATCATTATATAATTCCTTCACGTTGAAATTGCCAATAGTACAACTTCAGAGGTACAACTTAGTTCTAAGGTTGAACCATAAACAGCCAGTGCTTACACATCTAGAAGAGTGTAGACAGTTTTTTGAAGATTTTACCTTTGGGAATGTTACACTAAATTCAGTGATGCTAGTATTTGAAAAGTTTTTGAAATAACTCCTTTGCAATGGTTTTTAGTGGCACATGCTTTTAAAGATTCTCAAAGGTAGTACCTTTTCAACTTTGAAAGTGAACTTGACTTTTACAAATAGCCCCGAAGTCTTTGGAATAAAGTTACCTCAGTGACATGATTCAATAAACCAAACACTATCATTTTGGCTAGTGTTGAAAAGTTACAATAAGTGAAGAGATTTACCTTTTTGCTTCGTGACTAGCTCTGTGGCTGATATGAAAAGAGACTTGCAAAACGGAACAAAGAATGCATCAATGGAGTAAGTGTGTACCTTCCCAAGGTGACTACTTGGAATTAGAAAATTCACTTACACAGGGTAGGTGCAGCAACTTATGCCTGTAATTCCAGCACTTTAGGAGACCAAGGTGGGCAGATTGCTTGAGCCCAGGAGTTCAAGACCAGTCTGGGCAACATAGCAGACCTCGTCTCTGCAACACATAGAACAATTAGTCAGATGTGGTGGCACGTACCTGTGGTCCCAACTGCTTGGATTGCTTGAATGCAGGAGTTCAAGGCTGCAGTGAGCTGTGATTGAGTCACTGCACTCCAGCCCTGGGTGACAGACAGACCCTATTTCTACAAGAAGAAAAAAATAATAAGAAAAAAGAAAATTCACATATACAGACACAGATGTTTGTTTAAAAGAAAATCTTTATTATTACTGTAATGCTTAATTTTACATGTCAACTTGGCTGTGCTATGGTTTTTTATTTTCCTAAAATTATGCCATATTTATGTGTATCACACCATATAAATAGTCCATATATCATTCTAATAATATACATATTTTTGTCTTCAGCAACACTCAACACTTTCCCCGTCAACATACTCTCACAGGAACTCTAACAAGAATGTCTTAGGAAGGATTTGGGCTATTTTTCTATGATCAAAACCAAGCCTTGGTCCTCATGATTCGCCATGGCCCTGAAGTGAGTTAGGAGGACATTTGGAAGCAACTTCCTGTCATAACAGCTAGCACTAAGTAGATATCTAGGACATATTTATTGGATGTTTGAATGATTGTCTTGTTCTTTAGAATCTGCAAATATTTTCAGAATGTTTTTTATGTTTCTTTTAGTCCTGCTGCAGTCAATTCCTCAGTTTCTGTGTGTATGTAATTTTTGTGGCCGGAAAAATCCTTTGGTATTGTTGTTGCAAAACTGAATGTTTGGTCATTGTTATTTTGAAAGTTTTCTCAGGTCGGCTCCCTAGGGCAAGCTGATGTGATAGTGAAAAACCCAGGTCCAGAGAGTTTAAAGGGTAACTTCAGGTTACACACTGACTGGAAAATAGGAAAACTAGCTGTGGAAGCTGAACATTTTAAATCTTTTTTTTTTTTTTTTTTAAATTATACTTTAAGTTCTAGGCTACATGTGCACAACGTGCAGGTTTGTTACATATGTATACTTGTGCCATGTTGGTGTGCTGCACCCATCAACTCGTCAGCACCCATCAACTCATCATTTACATTAGTTATAACTCCCAATGCAATCCCTCCCCCCTCCCCCCCTCCCCCCTCCCCATAATAGGCCCCAGTGTGTGATGTTCCCCTTCCAGATTAGAGACTTAAATGTTAGGCCTAAAACCATAAAAACCCTAGAAGGAAACCTAGGTAATACCATTCAGGACACAGGCATGGGCAAGGACTTCATGTCTAAAACATGAAAAGCAACGGCAACAAAAGCCATAATTGACAAATGGGATCTAATTAAACTAAAGAGCTTCTGCACAGCAGAAGAAACTACCATCAGAGTGAACAGGTAACCTACAGAATGGGAGAAAATTTTTGCAATCTACTCATCTGACAAAGGGCTAATATCCAGAACCTACAAAGAACTCAAACAAATTTATGAGAAAAAAACAAACAACCCCATCAAAAAGTGGGCAAAGGATATGAATAGACATTTCTCAAAAGAAGACATGCATACAGCCAACAGGCACATGAAAAAATGCTCGTCATCGCTGGCCATCAGAAAAATGCAAATTAAATCTTATACCATCTCACTGCCCGTTGTACAAGTGGACTTTCATTATACAAACAAAGATTTCCAGAGAAAATCATGTCAAACTCTAACGTCATGAGCTAACAATGCAACTACTAGATTAAGAGCTCCTTGAAGGCAAGGGCCACGTATGTCAATCCTGGTATTCCCAGCAAATACACACACACACCTGCACACACACATATGCACCTACATGCATAATGAAGAAACATACATCTCAAAGAGAAATAATTTTTTGTCAGTTCTTTTAGAGTTCCAAAAAATCCATCTATTCCTCTATAATTGAATCATATACACATAGTAAATATGTCTAAATATAGCTTAATGTGAACTTCCAAGTTTACAAATATTTTATTATTTAGAAGTCTGGCAAATCAGTAAACACAACAAAGATGTATGAGAGTACACTTTGATTTTGATTGCAAATGGGGTTTTTGGGAAAAGAAATTTATTTTCTAATTATTTCTGAACTAAAATGAGAAACTAACCGGTTTTCTTAAAAATAATTACTGTTTGCATCTTTCTCTTTGGAGATCCTGACTTGTTTCTCTTTGTCTTTTGATATCGTCACACTGGTTTCCCTAGAGGACATTGACGTTGACAGACAAAGGCCAAAGGAATCTTTGTGACTTTATCCAAATGTCATAACAAAAGTAAGGCTTAGCATGCTACTGAAGGATTGACTTTCAAGCAGGAACTGGGTTGTTTTGGAAACATAGCTAATGACATTGTTATTATTTCTCATGAGTGATTAGGTTGATAGATCAATCCCACTTGCATTTAGCATAATCCCTGCAGGTGTGAGTGGGAAGCCCATCAGTATAGAAGCTGTGTGGCTCTGAAGCTTGGCGGAAGCTCTCTTCTCTGCAAGAAAAATGTCCCGTGATGCTGAAATGTTGATATTTGGCTATGAACCCCCCAAATAATGCTTTCTTAATAAGAATACCTGAAGATTTTGAACTATCTCTCATTCTGGGACTATTAATATATTTTGAAAAATTTAAAGGATAAATTTACAAAGAACAACTGACATTTGTAAAACTTTAGGCAAGACACAAAAGTTACAGGTATTAGAGTTACCTAACCAGTACCTTTCAATTGTAGCTTGCGCACAGTGGGAGTTCAAGAAATATTTTCTGAATGTTGAATGGGTGAAGTGCATTTGGAAATAAGCAGAGAGCTATTGGGGCATGTAAATCACAGCAGAAGTATGTTTTTACAGATATCATTGGGGCACAATCAAATCTTGACCTTCTTATGCCTTTATTGATGTGTTTTGACTAATACTAAGAAGATGCTAGTTTGGATGGTGATGCCTATAATTTAAAAACAAGATTTTTGCCATCTCTTAACACTTTAAAGGTTAAGAGGATAGATAAACAACTTCCTACAGCTGCTGCTACATCTGGCACACGCCTACAGCAGAAAGTGTGCACTGAAAAGATAAACACATCAGGTTGTATCTACTTGCACGCCTGTGCTTTTTGCATCTGAACTTGACCCGGAGCAATTAATATTAAAACCAGGCCTGACATTAATGAATAAAAATTCAAAAGAAGAAGTTGTGCTGAATTGAAATTACCACCACTTCCGAGAGGATAGATTTCTCTGAAGGTTTTGAGGTTCGTTTTGATTCTGTAATCCTGGCTCAATGTCTTATCTTTGTTGTTTCCTTCAGGGAACCATCTCATCTTGATTCCTGCACAGTTTCAAGTCCCTCATGAGTTCCTACTTGACTAATGCTGAACATTAATTGTTCTGTCTCAGTTGATTTATGTATATATGGATGGCTTCCAAATTTTACTTCATGTGGTGACCCCTTGAGGATGCTTCCAGCTCTGAGATTCTGTGACACTCTGAATACATTTAAAATTAGCAGGTGATTCTTTTAAAAAGTCATCAGACAGAACTCTTTACTAGCCTTCAAGTGAAATGATGTGTTGGTGGATTATCTTTTATACTTCTTATAAATACTACTGATGATTCAGAGCCTTCAAAAGAGGTGGATACTGGATCTCTTCACTGACAACTTGAAAAAAGTAACATATAGGGAGGGGGTATGACTTCATCGTAGACACTCATTGTATTTGTGGTGATGCTAAGAAGGCCGTCAGGAAATAGTTACTGAATCAAACAATGACATCTCAAGTACAAATTGATTTTTCTACCCACTAAATTGCAGCAACCTTCTAAAAAGACTATCAAACATATTATTGGTGATTGTCTTTGTTGCTAAACAAGAACCCAGATACCATTATTCACATTGCTTGGACACTTTTATGTATTTCTATCTCAAACATTTTCCACAGAACAAGGTTTTTTCTCTGCGTATTAGCCTTAGGTCTGTGAGCTTTATAATCTTAACTGTCTCTTCGTTTTGTGTGTGTGCCACAAATAGCCATTGGTGTAAGCGTATTAGCCTTATTTTTTTTCTTTTTTTTAAAGTTATACTTTAAGTTCTGGGATATATGTGCAGAACATGTAGGTTTGTTACATAGGTATACATGTGCCATGGTCATTTGCTGCACCCATCAATCTGTCATCTACATTAGGTATTTCTCCTAACGCTATCCCTCCCCTAGCCCTGATCCCGTGACAGGCCCCAGTGTGTGATGTTCTCTTCCCTGTGTCCATGTGTTCTCATTGTTCAACTCCCACTTATGAGTGAGAACATGCGGTGTTTGGTTTTCGGTTCCTGTGTTAGTTTGCTGAGAATGATGGTTTCCAGCTTCATCCATGTCCCTGCAAAGGACATAAACTCATTCTTTTTTATGGTGTATTAGCCGTATTATTATTATTTTAAATACATCTAAAATTTCTAGAAAAGTGTTTGAATATTCCATTTCTCTTTGCAATGGCAGACACAGCCTCGGTGGTGGTCATTTCTGAACTGAACCTTGACCACCAAAGACAGGTACCCAGGCATGATGTTTGCACTCTGTTTTTACCAAATTGCTGGGTGAGCACTTTACAAGATCACAGAGTGTCCTCTATCTCCTGATTAGCATTTAGAGAACCTTGGCAACTGAGATGGAGCCACAGGAGGGAAGCAGGCTGCTATTTAAGTGGAGGAAAGTCACTCCATGGCAGATAAGCAGGAGCTGTGATAAATCACAAATAGCCCTTCAGCCTTAGGAATTCACAGTGCAGCTCTATCACGAACCCCGTCAGCATCTGATGAACTTTTACTTTTCACAGCATCATCTGAGGGCAGTGATAGATGGGAAAGAAACGTCTGCACATGGTCTGCATTGGATACCTGTCAGTTGGTTTACAAATAATCTACAGACCACAGAGTATTTTGCTGATGTACTTAAGACCAGAAACACAGCAGCAGGAAATGTTAAGTTCAGAAGGCTTCTAGGAATAGGAGTCACTAGCCTACAGTGTAATATTTCTGTTTTAAGAAAGGCTGAAATATTATTTCATAAACACTCTAGGTTTTAGATCTGTAGGAAACCTTATGCATGCATGCAGGTTGTTGTTGTTGTTTTTCAAATATAGTAACGTCACACCTGCTAGTAAGATAAAATACCAGTTAAACTCCAGGGGTGGCTGCAGAGTCCTTTCATTGGTGAGGGGAAGCATGGTTTGGGAGAAAAAGGATTGATGAGCCAAGTGAGTTTCTAGTTATGCTCCATTGGTGCCCATTTGTGTGCATGAGGACCTTCAGTTGTGATGGTGGCACAGAGCATCCCTAACAATCAGCACAGTGCCTGACATGTCGTAGTTATTCAATAAATATTTGTGAATAAATGAAAGGCTAGAAATATGCTTTATTGAGTCACATGCCTGGCTAGTCTGTTTTGGGTTAGCTTGCTGTGATTGATCAATAAGTACCTCAAACAATTATAAAGTCATGATATAGTTGGATGTATAAGGTTTATGGAACTAGGTTCTACCTCACACATTACTGGTGGCTACTCTGTGTTAAATGCTATGCTTAGGACAGTGAGGAATAAGAATGACACATGGGCCCTATCTTCAAAGAGTTTTTTTTTGTCTAGCTGGGGAGACAAGACTAAAACACTTTCAACAATAGTTTATTTGCTGAAGTCTAAATGACACAGTGTTAAATTGTCTATCCTAGATGTGGGGGTTATTACTCTCACTAACTGCATTGACTCAGCTTCAAACAGTTCATAGCGTTATGTAAAATCATAGAATGTTAGGGTAAAATGGGACTTCTCAGAGATCTTTGATGCCTTTCAGTCCAATTCCTTTTTTTTTTTTAGTTCTGATGAGAGGTTCAATGTTTTTTGTTCTGGGAGGTTAAATGACTTGGCCAAGATCACAAATCACACAGTCAGTGGTAATGTTCACCATTTCCCTAGGATTTTGGTTCCAAAGTATGCTAGAGCCTCAGGCTCATGGCAGGAGTTTGCTTTATTTCTAAATGAGGTCTCTTTGTTTTGTGATAATAAATCTTCTATTATATAAGTTCTAAAACAGATGCAACTTATACTGAATTCTACTCCTCAGCAACTATGTTGAAGTTCCACTGTGTGACTATATTCTCTCTCTTTCTTTTATGTATGCATTTTTTAAAAACAACTCCTTAGGATCATGCCCATAATCTGTACTGTGTAAAAAGTACTAGAATTCACTCATGTCATCTGATATTTAACAGTTAACTTTTTTTTTGAGCACAACCTCACAGGCCTCTGCTGTTTGCACGTACCACCTCACTCAGTCATCATAATTGTCCTGTGAGGCAGACACTGAGGCTTAGAGGGTTTAAGTAACTTGTCTAAGTTCTCAGAGATAGCATGTAGCAGAGTCATGCTGTGAACCCAAGAAGTCAGGCACCAGAGCCTGTGCTCTGAACTGCAGCTCCATACCACTTGTGTATTTCAAAAGCCAGACTCCTAGAAGTTGGCATGGTGGGTGTCCAACACACCTCTGAGCCACTGAAACATTACAACATTCATCCAGAGTCTTGGCTGCATCCCCCAGCCAGACTCTGCATCCATGCCTTCCCTCTTCAAACTTTCAAATCTTTTCAACAAGGGAGATATCCATGCCAGCCTGTCTTAGGGCATGATTGAGCCAATTGAGAATTTAAACATGATGGTCATGGGCCAGGCCTGGTGGCTTGCACCTGTGATTAGTGCATTGGGAGGTCAAGGAGGAAGGATCCCTTGAAAGCAGGAGTTTGAGACCAACCTGGACAACATAGCGAGACTCTCTCTACATTTTTTTTTAAATTTAAAATTAGCCATGTGGTGGCATGCACCTATAGTTCCACTTACTTGGAAGGCTGAGGAGGAAGCATTGCTTGAGCACAGGAGTTTGAGGTTATGGTGAGCTATGATTGCACCACTGCACTCCAACCAGGGTGACAGAGTGAGACCCTCTCTCTAAAAACAAAAACCAGAAATGGGGGTCATAACCCTTCAGTTCTCACATTTGCCCTATTTCTTTCATCTTCTTTTTAAAGATTTAGTGAAAAACCTGGAATGATTGGATTGATTTGAGAATGTTACAAAAATTACAGAATTTGCATACCCTATAGATAGAACTAGTGATTTGGTGAAAAGTTAATTTTAAATGTTTCTCCTTTTCCTCAGCTTATTTCATTTTATTTTTTAAAGTAAACTGATAATGGAGAAAAGGGAAGCAACTTTGAGGATTTCGGTGTAGCTCACCCACTTATTCTTCCACAGTGGCTGGCCTGAAATGAGCCTTGTGCCCTGCAGAGCACTAGAGTCTATGACATCCACCCAGAGGGGCCTTCGGATTTGATTAGGCCCTTGGAATGCAGCTTAGAAAAATGGCTGTTAAAAAGCTGAGGCAAAATAGGGAGTGGGCTTCTGACTCTTAGGGTGGGATGGTGGCCTCTCCGAGCAGGAAGTGTCTGATGTGCTGACAATGAGGAAACAGGCCATGTTTTTGTTTATTTTCTCATAAAGTGCTGATGAACAAATGAGGGAGTTACATTAAGGGGCGCCGAAGGCCAGCTGTGAAAAGAGATTGGGGTTTATCAGCCTTTTAGCGTGGTTTCCTTTGGAAAGAATGCTTATGACATCGCCAGGCTTGCACATTCACCCCCTCAGCCCACCCCCCTCACTTGCTCCCCTTGATAACTTTGAATGCCTCAAACTGAGGTCAGCTCTTTTTAGCAGATGGGGAGAAGATGGAGGTCATGGGTTCCTTAATAACAGAAGCCAATGGATGGGAGATAAAACCAATTTCCACACACAAACAAATGCATTTTTTGTTTTTTGTGTTTATTTCTAAATAATTTCTGGGCTCCTTTAAAGAGGTCCCTAGGAAATTGGTGGGAGTGGGTTGTAGGAGAGGGGTTCTGTTGGGAGGAACATTCATGTGTCCGGATCTAAGACCTTACCTGACATGAGAACAGAGGAAAGTCAGAAATAAGAGGAGGGCATTGTCTGTAGCCATGAAGAAATCTGCCACATGGAAGATAAAAATTCTTAAGCAATGTATCTTTAAAAACGTATGAGGTTTGAATCTTTTGTGGAACAGGTACAGAATAAAGACATACATGATCAAATAATTTTTTAAAAATTAAATGGTCTAGAACTTATTAATTAAAGAGCAGCCATTATCACAGCTCCTTAGTGGCAGTTACATCAGCTTCAAAGTTTATTCCATCTTCCTCTGGGGAAGAAATGAGGTCTGTTTCCCCTGAACTAGAGTCGACATCATAGAAATAAGGCAATGTCTGCTAAAATAACTCAGTAAAAATCAAGTTTGACCAATGCACTTCTGAGTCAAGGGATTTAAAATGTTTCACAGATGATAGCAATTTTAGCCAAGGTGACCTAGAGTGATTTCAAGGAATAAAAAATAGCACAGAATGAATTTGATCCAATGCTTAGGGCTTTTTCAGTTTTATTTTTATTTTTATATTTCTTACAATGCATGAATATACAATGAAAACAGTAATGGATTTTTGGAAGAGGTTGGCTTATATATTGGAAGGAGATTAAATATTTGATGTGAAACTCAATCTGCTCAGAAATAAAGACTAGTCCAAACTTTGCTCTTTCTTGCTGTATATTTTAATAAGATGTGAGGATCAAGTATGTGACAGCTGAAGCAGTTACCATCAGAGATGGATGTGGTCTGGTGAAGTCTTCAGCGTGGTACTTGCTAAGGGGGAAAACAATGCAAGTTGGTGGAGCGTTTCAACAGTATGATAATTTCCTCTTGAAAGGGGCCAGCTGATGGAATTTCACCATAAGGTAGTGAGTGTATGCAGATTATTGGCAAATGTTCAAGTTACTACACTATTCTCAGCCTCAGTTTCCCCACATCAGATTGATGGTGATGACTGTGGGCTCTAGAGCCAGGCTTCTGGAGTTGATCCCAGTTTCGTAAGGGATCATCAGTCACTCCTTGTACCAGATTACCCCTTCTCTGTGCCTTAGTTCCTCATCTGTAAAACTGAGCTATAAATACCTAACAAATGCTTGCCACTATTTCTTTCTTTTTTCCTTTTTTGAGACGGGGTCTCGCTCTGTCACCCAGGCTGGAGTGCAGTGGCGTGATCTCGGCTCACTGTAACCTCCGCCTCCCGGGTTCAAGCAATTCTCTGTCTCAGCCTCCCAAGTAGCTGGGATTACGGGCGCCCACCACCATGCCCAGTTAATTTTTGTACTTTTAGTACATATAGGGTTTCACCATCTTGGCCAGGCTGGTCTTGAACTCCTGACCTCATGATCCACCCACCTCAGCCTCTCAAAGTGCTGGTATTACAGGCGTGAGCTGCTATTTCTAATAAGCATCACGTTAAGCCAAAATGGATTTTTCTTTAGAATCTGCTTCGATTCTGTTTTCCTATCTGTAAAATACACAGGGTGATGAAACATTACTTAAGACTAAAAAGTTCAACACTTCTTGGATGTAAGGTACAATGAAGCAAAAAGCTGAGTTTATTATTAAATGTCATGTGTTACTTTGAAGAGCTCCCACAATATCAGTGGTCTAGACATCCTAGTGCTTTAACGTGACTGAAAAACAACAACATGCATGGCTTGTAAAAATACCATACAGGAAGGCCTCGGATTGAAGATACTGTTTAAATGTGAAGCACTATGATTTTTATTTTTGGTATTACTCAGACTTTCCTATGTAAGAAGAAAAAAATATATGGTTTTGGTGAAAAATGTTGCCATGCTGTTTTGCTATGAGCTAGCTGCAGAAATAAAGGAGTAGGATCAGTTTTATGAAAACTAAAATGACAATACTGTATTGTAAATATTGTGAATTTGGAAAACATCGACTTCAGCATCTTTAATTTTTTTTCACATTAAATTGCCTAAAAAGACGAAAATGAAGGGACATATTCATACAATTTTGGAGATGAGAGTGTTGTGAGGAATCCTTTCCTCATCCCTTGATTCACATCTAGGGAAACTGAGGCCCAGAGATTGACAGTGCTTTGCCCAGTTGGGTGATGGTGGACCCCAGACTAGAACTCAGACAGGCCCCCTAATTCCCAGTTATGGCTCTGAGTGAGTATTTCACTCTGCCTTTTGGAAAGCGAGCATTTGCAGCAACATTCCTGCCTCCCTAATTCCTTTCCCCAGTACTGCTTTTATCTCCTCCTTTAATTTGGAGTCAGTCCAGAGTCCTCAGTCAGAAGCTTCTCTGAGCCTCAGCCTCCTCATCTGCAAAACAAGATTACTGTAGCCTCGTTTGCAGAGTTGCAAAACCTAGATGAAAGGACCTGGCAGATGGTGGGCTCTCAATAAATTTTGTTGTGAAAAAATACTACGGTCTTTACAATTTATTTTTGGGAAAAGAATTTATATCTTGGGATAGGCAAGAAATTGTTTAAAAATATGTTTTCTTGGATCTGGACTCACTATGAACATAGCAAGATTATCTATCATTCAGAATTGAACATTTAATGCTTTTAGCTTAGTGGTGGTGGAACAAAAGCCGATGAATAGATTCTAAAAGCACATTTGAATAAAATCAGTCATTCCTTTTCTGGGGAGAGGAAGCCTTTCTGAGGCTGGAAGAGTGATAATAATGGTAATGGTAATAATGGTAATAGCAGCTCCCCTTTACTGGGGGCTTAACTATGGGGTAGGCACTCACTAAGCTCTTTAGGGGTTTCCCCTCTTACCTCTCACAGCCACCTTATGAGGTAAGTCCTTGTTTTATCCATGAAAAGCAGAGGCTTAGAGAGATTTAGTAACTTGTACAAGGTAAATGACAGGCCGGGGACTCAGCCCGAATTTTCTGATTCCAAAATCCCCATTTTTTTTTTTTAATGTTTGCTGGTTTATGAGAAATCATACAGATGAACAGCCAGATGAAGAGGTACATAGAGTAGGTCTGGAAGTGTCTGGAGACAGGAACTTCTGTCCTCATGGAGCTGGGGTGTGTCAGCCTCCCAGCACATGGATGTGTACTTGTTTTGTTTAATTCAACTTTTATTTTAGATACAGGACGTACATGTGCAGGTTTGTTGCATAGGTATACTGCATCCAGGTAGGGAGCACAGTAACCAATAAGTAGTCTTTCAACCCGTGTCTCCTGCTCCTTCCCACTTCCAGTAGTCTGCAGTGTCTGTTGTTCCCATGTTTATATCCATATGTGTTCAGTGTTTAGCTCCTACTTATAAGTGAGAACAGGTGGTATTTGGTTTTCTGTTCTTGCATTAATTTGCTTAAGATAAGGGCCTCCAGCTCCATTCATGTTGCTGTGAAGGACATGATTTCATTGTTTTTAGGGCTGTGTAGTATCCCACAGTGTCTATGTATTACATTTTCTTTATCCAATTCAACATTGACGGGCAGCTTGGTGATGAACATATGAGGGTATGTGTCTTTTTGGTATAATGATCTATTTTGCTTTGGGCATATACCTGGTAATGGGATTGCTGCAAATCCCCAATTTTTAACCATTGTGCAATTCAAGTTCTTTTTCCCAAATTATCAGTAGTCAAATTCATCAAACAACTGCTTCATTTCTGCTTTGCTAGAGTAGGTACCATTGATTCTCATCATCTGGCAGTTTCCTGGGCTGGTTCCCTCTCTCCTTGTGTGCCAGGTCATATGTGCTCATGGCTGTTGTGTTAGTTTCCCAGGGCTGCAGTAACAAATCACTACCAACTGGAGGGCTTAAAACAACAAAAATGTGTTCTGGAGGCTGGAAGTCTGAAATCAAGGTACTGGCAGGGTCATGCTCCCTTTGAAGGCTCCGGGCAAGAATTCTTTCTTGCCTCTTCCTAGCTTCTTTTGAGATCAGGCACGTTCAGTGTGGTTCAGCTGTAGACTCTTCCTAGCTTTTGATGGTTGTCATCAATCCTTGGAGATCTTGGCTCACAGCTGCAGCACTCCAGTAGCTGCCTCCATCTCCACATGGCTCCCTCCCTGTGTGTGCGTCTGTGTCTAAATTTCCTTCTCCTTTTCCCCATAAAGATACCAGTCCCTGGATTTAGGGCCAACCCTAATCCAATATGACCTCATCTTAACTAATTACATCTGCAAAGACTCTATTTCCAAATCAAGTCACATTGTGAGATTCTAAATGGATGTGAATTTTAGGGGGACATTATTCAGTGGTTATCTCTGGGAAGGAATTTTACCTGGGTGAGAATACATCAGAAATGACATATTTCAGCCTTTTCCAGGGCATTGTGGCTAGACATAGGCAAAATATATTTCACTTTAAATCTCTATTATTTCTACGATCAGGCATTGTTTGTTGCAAATTACAATGATACATAGTCTGGAATCCATTTCATGAACCTTTGGAAATTGTAATGGGTTGCAAGCAAAATCTAATTTTTCAGCAGAAATAATGCAGTGACTCCTTATGCAGTAGCCCCAGAGAGCTCACGGCCACGAACCCTCCAAGGAGTTCAATCCAGAAGTGTTTCAAGGCTCACGTCTCCTTCCTTCAGAGCCCCAGACCTTGGAAAGTGGGGCCATTTGTCAGGAAGCCATTTATCTGTCTTCATTGCTGGTGGGAGTGAAGAGTGACAAAACAATGTTATCAGACGCTGTGTTCACAGTGGTGAGAGGCGTCAGGGAGACCCAAACTGGTCCTACATTTATTTACCAGAACTGCCAATAAGATTTGTGCCCACGCAAACATGTAGCAATATGAGTCATATTTAAGTCGCAGTTCTAGTTGAATCAGGAAGAAAAATTGCACAATTTTAAGCTGGCTTTCTGAGGACACTTTCATGTTTAAAGCCAATTATTTATTTGCTGATGATGGCTTTGTCTCTGGGCTCCATTCCTGATGACCTTTTTAGCATCCCTGAAAGATGCTAAGCTCATTCCTGCCTCAGGGCCTCTATATCTGTTGCTTCCTCTGCATCAAAATTTTCTTTCCCCAAATCTTCTGGAGACCAGCGACCAGCTCTGCCTTCTTGTCACTCATATCTGCCTTCACAGAGGTCTTCCCTGACCTCCCCAGAATCTGTCTACATCACCATGTTTTATTTTCACTACAGCACAATCCTAACCTGACTTGTGAGCATTATTATTTTGACTAATTGCTTATATATTTGTTTTTCTCACTCTCTATTCAGACTATAAGCTCCATGAGGCCTGAGGTCTTATTTCGTCCACTGCCATATCCCTAGCACCTAGAGCGGTGTCTGGAACATAGCAGGTGTCCAATTAGTGTCTGTTGACTGAATGAATAAATGAACAATTGAGTGAATGAGTGAATTCTTGACCTTTGTTTGGTTCAGTCTTATTTCCTCAGGGGAGGCTTCCATGACCTCTCTGTCTAGGGTAGATGCCTCTGTTAAAGGCATCATACACTTTCCTTTTACAATGCTTTTCACAGTTATAATTTGGCACTTATTTGTATGGTTCTTTTATTAATGTCTATCATCCCAATAGCCTGAAAGCTCCACAGTGGGAAGAACACTTACTAATGTATTCCTGACACTCAACACAGTATGTCAATAATTTGTAGAAAAAATGATTGAAGCCAGGTGTGCTGTTAACACCAAAGGTGTGTGGTTAACAGTTGGAAGCTAGCAGGTTCCAGCTGCAGAGCTGGGCTTCAGGTGTAAAATTCCTGTTCCTGGGGTGGTGAAGGTGGGGAGTTGGCCAAAGCAAGGTGAGATAGGGAATCAGATGCTGGGAACATGACTAATGCTGGATTCCAGGACTTGGTTACACAGAGGGGCTGCATTTTGGAAATAAGGTCAAGATCTAGTATTTGGTCCAACAGTGAGTCTGATTTGATGCCGAGGGTAGTCAAAGTCATTGCCCTTAAAAAATAAATAGCTTCCTTTCCACCTGTGCACTTGGTCAAAGACCCTATACGCAGCTGCGTCTATGATTCCATGGCTCAGGGACTTCCTTCAGGTTCTACCTCCCATTCTTTACTTTGAACCCTATTGTTTTGGTCTGGTTTCCCTGGTTCCTTCCTGTTTCCTTGAATCTGGATTTTCCCTCTTTACTTATTCCCTTTGGGTTGATAACTGAGTTGCCTGGGTTGCCTTGCTCCATCTTGGGCTTTTAATAATATGTTCTGCAGCTCGTGGCCAGTCCTTCTCTGCCTTTTCCCTATGCCTCACCCAGGCCCTGGAGATTCCAGTTGGGCTTAGGGTAACCTGTGTCCAGTGGCCCAGCCTCCTGCTTGTCTGGGAGGAGAGACTGGACACTGAGTCCCCTGGATGGGTCCTCCTGGGAGTCTCTTAAGTCTAAGATTAGGATTAAATCCTGGATGGGACTGGAAATCTAGGAGAACATGATACCAAATTCCCCTCCTGGGCTCATGGCAGGCATCATTAACTGATCATAGCTTCACAGTTCTCAACACATTCCTCCAAGTAATCAGTAGGAGTAGGCCTGTGATAAATCTGAGTCTGTGAGAGTGTGAGCGAGTGAGTGTGTGTGTGTATGTGTGTGTGCAGTGTTGGAAAAAATATATCAAAAGGCTCAGTTATGGAGTGATGGTTAGCAGAGGGTGTAACTAGATTCAGAATGACAGATGTTCTACCATGAGTATACTTGGTAAGCTTGGTTTCTTAGTCTTAAGTATGAGCTTTGAAATGTTAATATTTATGAAAAATAATTAATGAGGAAGCACTTGCTTAAATGGGGGACATATATTGCTAATTAGCTAGCTATTCCTGCAGATAACCACTGTTTAATCTTTCACCAGAGCAAAAACAAGGTGTTTATGAGCTGATCTATTAAAGTTTTAAGTGTGCTTCATTTAAACAGTGAAATCTTCAAAATATGTAGAGTTTATTGTTGGCTGGAGTTATATGGGGTAGAGAGTCTTTAAGGTGCAGCAGCATCACTGGGAGTCGAGATGAGTCAGGGCTGTAGCCCTGGCCTGCTGATAAGTGGTGCAAGACACTGGGTCTACCATGTGCGCTGTTTGGGCCCCGCTCACATCACCTGCCAAAGGAGAAGATTTCTAACATGGATAATTCTCTTTTCGCCTGTAATATGTATGAGATTAGAATTTATATGTCAAAACATACATGTAAGTAAGCATATTTCTTACATGCAAGTAAGTATATTTTCTGCAATTAGGTTGACGTGAATCTAAAAGCAAATTTGCCTAGTGACGCTCAAGTCATCTACTTATACTAAATATAGTGTGAAAATGCAGCTTGTTTTTTGAATTAAGTTTTATACTTGAAGCCCGGACTCCAACTTGCTCATCTTGCTCCATGCTTCTGCTATAAGACCATAGTGGACATCTGTTATTTTGCAGTCTCAGCATCCAGTCCCTGCTTCATGATTTTCTTTGGGGAAAATCTCTCCTCCACCCTCAGTTCATATTTAAGGGAGCCTACATGACCTCAGACTCACTGATTAGTGCATCACATTTCTCAGGTCATCGACAATGGTTCAGGGACAGGCACATGACCCCATTAGAACCATCTGAGCATTTTTTTAAAAAACAATTGGGAAGAAAGTATCTGTATTTTTACTGTCTGTTGAGGACATTGTATATAAGTCTGAAGCTGCTGGCAGTCGTCTTGACATTATCAGGAGATCCTGAAAATGGAGCAAACACAAAGACAAGTAGGGTGAAATTTTGTGAGATGCCAAGTTCTGAAGATTCCAAATGATCTTAGCCATGTGTGAAGTCAGTTACTCATGGACTTCAGTTTCATGAACTCCCAAATACTCTATTTTCTATTTTTTTGCAGAAGCTATTTTGAATTGGATGCTGTCATTTGCAACAGAAGGAGTCCAGATGCAAAGGCACGTATCTTTCCCATTTTAACTGACTGAACAAGAGAAGTAAATCTTCTGAATGCTAAGTCTCATGAGAGGAGGGATAGTGCCTGCTGTTACATCACCTAGATCAGTGCCTGGCCCACAGTGTGTGCTCAATAAATGTTTATTACAATAATTACACTAATGAGGCCCATTGACTAGGTGTTTTAAGGATATCCATTTTTCTTATATGGTAGTAAATATTTGCTATAGAAATTTTACAAAAAAAGATAAACAAGAAAAAAAAACCTATCACTTATTACCTTACCCTTCAGAGATAAGCATGGTTAACTTTAGAGAATGGTATGGTTTTCAATCATGTATCACACATATGTTTTAAAAATGAGATCGTATCTAATATATTCTTTTGCTCACTAATTTTTTATTTAATAAATAATAAACCAAGTTTGAAATCACTATGTTTGCAATGATTTCAAAATTGTTTCATTATACATCAGCTGTAAAATTCATATTTTTAAATGGTTACCTACTATTTCATAGTGGAGGAACCAAACATTATTCAAGAAATCCCCAATTATGAACTATTTGGGTTACCTCTAATTTTCAATGATGTAAACAAATTCAGTGTTTACAAATAGCAATGATTATTTCCTTAGAATAATTTTCTAGAAGTGGGATTATTGGGCCAAAGAGTATAAACAGTTTTAAGAATTTTGATACATATTGTCAAATGGCTTTGTTTTCTCACCAACTTGAATATTAAAAGTTTAAAAAATCTTTGTAAAATTAATAGGCAAAATCTTTTACATTTTCATTTGTTTTTCTTTGTTGTTAGTGAGAATGAAGATTTAAAAAAGTAATATCAGCCATTGTTATTTCTTCTTTTATGAATGGCAGAGAAGAGAAGGTCTTTTTTTTTTTTGACAGAGTTTCCCTCTATCACCCAAGCTGGAGTGTAGTGGAGTGATCCTGGCTCATGGCAACCTCTGCCTCTGGGTTCAAGCAATTCTCCTGCTTCAGCCTCCCAAGTAGCTGGGATTACAGGCACCCACCATCAATCCTGGCTAATTTTTGTATTTTTGGTAGAGACGGGGTTTCACTGTTGTCCAGGCTGATCTCAAACTCCTGACCTCAAGTGATCTGTCTGCCTCGGCCTCCCAAAGTGCTGGGATTATAGGCATGAGCCACTACACCTGGCCTCTAGAAGAGTTCTTTATTTAATCTTCTCTTTCTAAGTACATTTGATGTTTACATTTGTTTTTATTTGAAGATGCTGCCCCAGCCCTGTGGCTTCCAGAGTAACTTTTTCTGATTGGGAGTAGACACTTGGCTTTTTCATTAATAGCTGTGTCAGCCTTTCAGAAAACCAAGCATTACATACTTTGCCTTTTAGTTCCCTGAACTACAAAAACATTTTGTGTCTTACTATCATACCTACTTGAGATGCTTATACTGACAGTTCTGCTTCATTCAATCACCTTTAAAGGTCTTTTTGCTTATTCTGGACCATCAATGTCAGTAGCAGCATCATTAGAAGTCTCTATTTCGCTAGTTTAAAGCATCATCTCCTTTCAGCAGATTATTGCAAAATTTCCCAAATGGTCTTTCTTCCCTACTCTCCTCTCTAGGCTAATCTATTTCTTGGCCTTTCACCTGGAAAATAATCAACCAATCAAAAAAATCATAGCTTGGATCACATTGCCACCTGTAAACCTTCAATGATGCCACATTGCTTATTGAATACAGTCTGAGCTTCTTGGTTACTGTGTTCAAGGCCTTTCATAATTTGTTCCCAGTTCACTCTTTCATTCCAATTTTGTATTACTCTCATAATTCTTGAATCTTACCCATTAATCAAACTGAACTCCCTCTACGCCTTTGTTAATATTGCTCTCTTCCTCTTTGAATGCCCTTCATCCTCATCTCCGCTTGTCAAAACCGCTGAAGACACAGTCCATATGTCTTCCCTTCTATGAAGTCGTCCCCACTCCCCCAGCCAGGAAAGTCTCTCCCTCTTAGATGCATCAAACATGCATTGCATATAAATCTTAGAGAACTTATCTTCTCCCCATGTGGTCTCCCACGGTTATTTTTATAAATGACTTGTCTTCCTTAATGAGAAGGAGAACACTCATCTAAATATGTAACTATAATTCTGAAAGGTTTGGGGAAAACTCAGTCAAAAATATTAACTTTTAAAAGACCTGTTTTTCTTTTCCTCACATTGTGGATCTCATCTCTGACATTTCCTGTGCTTATTTGTCAGCATCCATCTTAGCTTTGTAACTCAGTTGTTTCTATAGCTCTGAGTGTCCCTGATTTTAATCCTGAAATTTGCCTGAGGTTTTCTAAAACGCACTTCAGGATTCCTCTTTGTTTTTCTTCTGTGTTTAGAAGGAAGAAAGGCAGGGCGTTGGTAAATACAGCCTGGAGAGCTTCCCCACACAGGCAGCCAGATACTTTGATCATTAGTTATGTTAAGGGTCTTCCTTTCTGCTGCCCCAGAGGATTGATTTTCCAGGCCTATTTTGAGGAAGCAGAAGTGGCCACTCCCCACATAATCAGGGAGCTCTGGGGCTGTTTTATGGGTATTTATTTATTGTGAATTTAATTATTTATACTCAAAATTCTACAATGTAGAACAGGAATTACACTTTCCCTTTTACATTCAGCTTAGGTTAACTGAACAGAGGGGCTAAGCTTCTAATCCGTGGCACTATCCAGTTTAGAATACCTTGCCATCCCAATTGTAACAAGATCATGATTATACTTGGCATTGTCCTCTTGGAAATCTTCTCCTGTATCATGCCAATTTAAAAATTGCTAAAATTAATGCCATTAAAAGCATTACAATATGTTGACACAATAAGGAAGATAAAGGCATTCTATTTCTCCAACCTTTCCCTTACCTTCCTTTTTTGGCTCACCAGGGTGCTCACCAGGAAGGTATGGTGCATGATTGAAAACAAGTTTCTCTTCCTTCATGGCTTTAACTGTGTTTGGCTCTAGGAAGGGAAGGCTTAGTCTAAGCTGAGCTCCAAGCTCCTCAGCTTGCCAGGACTCACCAGAAGTTACAGGAGTGTGCTTAGGAGTCAAATGCAGAGTCATCCTCTAAGTGGAATATTCCACAGCTCAGCAACCCTCATAGAGCATGGTCTGCTAATCTCTACTCTCCACTGACCACCCATCCTCGTCTCTTCAAAAGTCTCCACCACTTTCCCTGATTCCTTCATTTATGTCCAGCTCTTCTAAGCACCAACATTTCTCCTGAGTATGCGGTGTCAGTGCCTGGCACTGGGATCCTGACCTATTGCATAAAACCCTGAGCGCTGTGCACAAAACTTTTCAGTCTGAGAGTCACAGCTGACTGGGCTTCAGACCCAGGCAGGGGCTGAAGTGAGTGTTAATTAAGTACTTCCCAGGTGCTAGTCAGTGAGCAAATTGGGCTAAGGGTAACCACAGTACAAGATGGAGGCAAAAGGAGGGAATAACAGCCTCATTTTTTGTAAATATTTAAGGGGCTCAAAGTGATGCCAGTCACGGGTCAGAAGAGGAGGATCTTGACTCTTCTTTCATTGAATGAGCGTCCATTCCTGAATCAATTCCCTCTGAGAGAAAGTCAGAGACCAGGAGAGAGACTTCTACCCACCAGGCAATTGAGAAAACATCCACATGGAATGAATAGGAAAAGCTGAGGCACATTTGGGCATGGACTCTGTCCTGGGTACTTTGCTATACAATTGAAAAATGAATTCCCAATATCCAGCTTCTTCCTGTGGAGAGGAGGGTTTGGACCTCACATACAACGTTCTAACTCTAAGGTGCCCCATGGTTCGGCTCTTAATTCACCAGTTCTGGGAGCAGAGGGCATTAGGCATCCACAAGTCTCCCTAGATCACAGGGAAAAAGCAGCAGTTTTATGCAGGTGCACAAGCACATCCTTGGGCTTTAGGCTCCTGGAGTAGAGAAGGGGCTTGAAAATACAGCTTACCATTTCTCCCATGAAGGGTTTATGACACACTCTTCCAGTGGCTAATTGACGGCTGGGATTCTAACTAACTTGCACCAGAGAGTTAAAGGGGTATACAACTGCTGGTAATAATCTAGCAGCTTGAGAAGCAGATCAGTACTTGCCAAGCCTCCTCTCTTGCTCACCTCAGTGATAACTCCAGGTCTATTAAGCCCTACTGGAATGAGTTTGTTCGCATATTAAGCACCCCAACTTTTACAGCTTCCACCCAAAATATTGCATCTTAAATCTTCTAGCTTTGACAGCAAAAGAGAATGGACATGTGTAACTCTTCCTAGATTATTAAACAAAGAGGTGGTTTTGAGGCAGTTTTAAATGGGCATGCAAATACTTTCAGGGGCTAAACCTTTTGGGAACAGTGTGAAGAAGGTACTTAAAAAGTGAAGCTCTCTGTGTTTCCCCAGAAGTAATTTATGGCACACTCTTTTAATGGCTACATGACAGTCAGTTTCTAACTAACTTGCACTGGGACTTAACGGGGGCAGTCAACAAGTAACACTCTGGCAGCCGGGGCAGCAGCTCAGCACTTCCTGAGCCTTTTCCTGTGACTCACTTCTACTAATTTCTCCTGGAAGGAGTTTGTCCATACATTGAGTGTCTCAACTTTTACAACATCCACCCATCCAGTATGGGACTGCATCCCAAACCTCCTAACTCTTGGAGCAGAAAGGACTAATCATATGTGAGTCTTCTTAGATTACAGAAGAAAGAGGTAGTTATAACAGGTTCACAGACATTTCTGGGGCTACATTTCACGGGAACAGTGAAGAAAAGGGGCTGGAATGTTCATCTTTTATTTTCTTTCCAGAAGGAGTTTACTGCATATTCTTCTAGTGGCTACTTGATGATCTGGCCTCTAACTAACTTGCATTAGGGAGGTAATTGGGCAGACAAACAGTAGTGTTCAGGCAGTCTGAGCAGAAACAATGCATCCTTAGCCTTTCCTCTGGCCCAATTCAGTGATAAATCCAGGTTTACCCATTCTTCCTTGAAGGAGTTTGTCCATGAACTAAAAGTCACAACTTCTATATCTCTTACCTAAGGGAATCAATGAGACTTTGCATTCCTGAAACTTTCTAGGTCACAGAAAACAAAGACATAGGCATATAATGGGCTGATTTCCAGCAGCTGTTTCCCCAGGATTAGAGGATGAAGACTGAAAGCAAGTACAGGCATTTGCCACAGAGACTCTCAAACTTACTGCAGAGCAAGTGGGAGAAAAACACCTATACTCAGCTTCAACATTGAGACAGAAGAAACTGGAACACTGGAACATGCATTCAAACCTCAACTTTCCCAATTACATCTGGAGGATCTGGCTTCTACTTTAATGATTATAGGGTACTTACAGGACATGGCACATCCTAATCTCTAGGGGCCTACCAAAAACAGAGACAGTAGTATGGACAAAGACTTGAGAGACACCTTAAAATCTCTAACTTAATTGGTAAAATCCTTCTTCTTCACCAGACCATTCTGGAAGAGGCAGTTGTTTTCTTTAATGAATAGAACCAACACAAAGACAAGTAAAATGAAGAAGCAGAAAAATATATTCCAAATAGAAGGACAAGATACAGAAACCAATCTGAGTGAATTAGAGATATGTGATTTACCTGACAGGGAATTCAAAAATTATGGTCATAAAGATGCATACTGGGGTTAAAAGAACAATGTGAGAACAAACTGAGAACTTCAACAAAGAGATAAAAGTATAAAAGAGTACCAAACAGGAATCATAGAGCTGAATTAATACTATAACTAAACTAAACTCATTCAATAGAGGAGTTCAGCAGCAGACTAGATCAAGCAGAAGAAAGGATCAGTGAACTTGAAGACAGGTCACTGGAGATCAACAAATCCAAGGAGCAAAAAGAAACAAAGAATTCAAAAAAGTGAAGATAACTTAAAATACTTATAAGACACCATTAAAGCAGAACAACTGCCACATTGTGTTCCAGAAGGGGAAGAGAGAGAAAAGTCAGAAAACACGTTTAAAGAAATAATAACAGAAAACTTCACAGGCTTGGGTAAGGAAATAGAAAGCCAAATCCAGAAAACCCAAAGGACACACAATAAGATGAATCAGAAAAGACCCATACCAAGACACATCATAGCAAATATCAAAAGTTAAAGACAGGAAGAGTATTGAAAACTGCAAGGGGAAAGCAAATTGTCACATAAAAGGGAACTTTCATAAGAATATCAGCAGATTTCTCAGCAGTAACTTTGCAGGCCAGAAGAGAATGGAATGACATATTCAAAGTTCTAAAAGAAAAGAAAATAGTCAACCAAGAATACTATACCCAGCAATCCCATCTTTCAAAAAAAGAAGTGATGAAGACCTGAGACAAAAGCTGAGTTTATCATCATTAGACCTGCCTTACAAGAAATCCCAAAGGGAGTCCTTCAGCCTGAAGAAAGAGGACACTAATTAGTAACATATGAACATATGAAAGTATAAAACTCACTGGTAAAAGTAAGAATGTTGTTAAATCCAAAACACTGTAATACTATAATGGCAGTGAGTAAATCAATTACATCTTTAGCATAAAGGTTAAAAGTCAAAACTACTAAAAGCAACTAAAACTACAAATTATAAAAAGATGTAAAGTGTGATATCAAAACCATAAAATATAAGATGAGAGGGAGTAAAAGTGTAGAGTTTATTTATGCAATCAAAAACTAAGTTGTTATCAACTTAAAATAGCCTCTTTTAAGTATAAGATGTTTTATGAAAACCCTAGGGTGACCACAAAGCAAATGTCTATAATAGATACACAAACACTAAAAAGATAAGATCAAAAACATACCATTATAGGAAACCATGAAACCACAAAGGAAGAATGCAAGAGAGGAAGAACAGAACAAAATATCTACAAAATAACCAGAAAAAAAAATTAACAAAAAGGCACTAGTAAATTCTTCCCTGTCAATAATTACTTTGAATATAATGTAACATACTTTGAATATAAATGATTTGATTATGTAATCAAAGGGCATAAAGCATCTGAATGGATTAAAAAAAAAACAACAAGACTCAACTAAATGCTGCCTGTAAGAAACTCACCTTACTTTTGAGGACACTCACAGTTTGAAGGCAAAGGGTTAGAAAAAGACATTCCATGCTATTGGAAACCAAAAAAGAGCAGTGATAGCTATACTCATTTCAGACAAGATACGCTTTTAGTCAAAAACAGCAAAAAGAAACAAAGAACGTCATTATATTGTGATAAAGGAGTCAATTCATATCTGAGTACCTAAATATATAAAGCAAACATTAAGAGATCTGAAAGTAGACAGACTTCAACACAATGATAGGAAATTTAATACCCCACTTTCAATTATAGACAGATTATCAAGACAGAAATTAGGAAATACTGGACTTGAACTACATTTTAGACTAAATGGACTTAACAGACATATATGGAATATTTTATCCAACAACAATAGAATACACATTCTTCTCAAGTGCATCTGGAACATTCTCCAGGATAGATCTTATGTTAGGCCACAAAAAATCTTATTGAATTTATGAGAATGTTGAAATCATATTAAATACTTCTTCTAACCACAATAGTATGAAATTAGAAATCAACAATAGGAGGAATCAGAAAAATTTTTAAAAATGTAGAAATTAAACATTATACTTTTGAACAACTATTGGGTCAAATAAGAAATGAAAAGGGAAATTAAAAAATATATTGAGCTAAATAAAAATGGAAACAATATACCAAAACCTATGGGATACAGGCAAAAGCAGTTCTAAGCAGAAAACTCATAGCACTAATACTTTCATCAAGAAAAAAGAAAGATCTTCAATAAACAACCTAACATTATACCTTAAGGAACTAGTAGAAGAAGAACAAACTAAGCCCAAAGTTAGCAGAAGAAAGGAAATAACAAAGATCAGAGCAGAAATGAATAAAATAGAGACTAGAAAAATAATACAAAAGATCAATGAAACTGAGTTAGTTTTTCAAAAAGATTGGTTTTTGATAAGATTGGTATTTTGAAAAGCTAAACAAAATAGACAAACTCTTAGCTAGACTAAACTTGAGAAAAGACTCAAATAAACAAAATCAGAAATAAAAGAGGAGACTTTACAACTGATACCACAGAAATACAAAGGATTGTAAGAGACTACTAAGAACGCAAATAAATTTGACAATCCAGAAGAAATGGATAAATTCTTTGAAACATATAACCTACCAAGACTGAATCACAAATAAATCAGAAATCTGAACAGATGGACAACAATCAAGGAGGTTGAATTAGTAATCATACGTCTCCCATCAAGAAAAAGACCAGGACCAGATGGTTTCATGGCTAAACTCTACCAAGCATTTAAAGAAGAACTAATGCCAATATTTCTCAAACTGTTCCCAAAAATTGAGGAGGAAGGGATACATCTAAACTGATTTTATAAGGCTAGTATTACTTTGATATAAAAGCCCAAAAAAGACACTACCAGAAAAGGAAACTACAGGCCAATATTACTGATGAACATAGATCCAAAAATCTTCAACAAAATACTAGCAAGCCATATGCAATGGTACCTTAGAAGGATCATTCACTATGATCAAGTTGGATTTATTCTTGGGATGCAAGGATGGCTCAACACATGTAAATCAATAAATGTGATTCAACTTTATTAATAGAATGAAAGACAAAAACTGTATGATCATCTCAATAGATGCAGAAAAAGCATTTGACAAAATTCAACATCCTTTCATGATAAAAATTTTCAACAAATTTGGTATAGAAGGAATGTTCCTTAAAACAATAAAGGCCGTATACAACAAGCTCACACTACCATCATATTTAATGGTGAAAAATTGAAGAGTTTTCCTTGAATATCAGGAAGGAACAAGATAAGGATGCCCACTGTCACTACTTCTGTTAAACATATGGGTGGAAGTCTTAGTTAGAGGAATTAGGTAAGAAAAAGAAATAAACAGCATCCAAATAGGAAAGGAAAATATGAAATTATCTCTCTTTGCTGATGACCTAATTTTATAAATGAAAGACCCTATAAACTTCACCAAAAAACTGTAAGAACTGATAAATTTAGTAAAATTGCAGGATATAAAATCAACTTATAAAAATCAGTAGCTTTTCTATGTACTAATGATGTACTATCTAAAAAAGAAATGGGGAGGTTCCAAGATGCCTGAGTAGGAACAGCTCCAGTCTACAGCTCCCAGCATGAATGACGCAGAAGACAGGTGATTTCTGCATTTCCAACTGAGGTACCAGGTTCATCTCACCAGGGCTTGTCAGACAGTGGGAACAGGAGAGTGGGTGCAGCCCATGGACCATGAGCTGAAGCAGGGTGAGTCATCGCCTCACCCAGGAAGCACAAGTGATCAGGGAATTCCCTTTCCTAGTCAAGGGAAGCCATGACAGAAACACCTGGAAAATCCGGTCACTCCCACCCTAATACTGTGCTTTTCCAACCATCTTAGCAAACGGCACACCAGGAGATTATATCCTGCACCTGGTTTGGAGGGTCCCATGCCCATGGAGCCTTGCTCACTGCTAGCACAACAATCTGAGATCAAACTGCAAGGTGGCAGCGAGGCTGGAGGAGGGGCGCCTACCATTGCTGAGGCTTGAATAGGTAAACAAAGCAGCTGGTAAGCTCGAACTGGGTGAAGCCCACCACAGTTCAAGGAGGCCTGCCTGCCTCTGTAGACTCCACCTCTGGGGGCAGGGCATAGCTGAACAAAAGGCAGCAGAAACTTCTGCAGACTGAAATGTCCCTGTCTGACAGCTTTGAAGAGAGTAATGATTCTCCCAGCATGGAGTTTGAGATCTGAAAATGGACAGACTGCCTCCTCAAGTGGGTCCCTGACCCCCAAGTAGCCTAACTGGGAGGCACCTCCCAGTAGGGGCCAACTGACACCTCATATAGCTGGATGCCCCTCTGAGACGAAGCTTCCAGAGGAAGGGTCAGGCAGCAACATCTGCCGTTCTGAAATATTTGCTGTTCTGCAGCCTCCACTGGTGATACCAAGGCAAACAGGGTCTGGAGTGGACCTCCAGCAAACTCCAACAGACCTGCCACTGAGGGTCCTGACTGTTAGAAGGAAAACTAACAAACAGAAAGGACATCCACATCAAAACCCCATCTGTACGTCACCATCATCAAAGACCAAAGGTAGACAAAACCACAAAGATGGGGAGAAACCGGAGCAGAAAAGCTGAAAGTTCTAAAAATCAGAGTGCCTCTTCTCCTACAAAGGAACACAGCTTCTTGCCTGAAAAGGAACAAAGTTGGATGCAGAATGACTTTGACGAGTTGAGAGAAGAAGGCTTCAGAAGACTGGTAATAACAAACTTCTCTGAGCTAAAGGAGGATGTTCGAACCCATTGAAAAGAAGCTAAAAACCTTGAAAAAAGATTGGACAAATGGCTAACTAGAATAAACAGTGTAGAGAAGACCTTAAATGACCTGATGGAGCTGAAAACCATGGCATGAGAACTATGTGATGCATGCACAAATTTCAGTAGCTGATTTGATCAACTGGAAGAAAGGTATCAGTGATTGAAGATCAAATGAATGAAATGAAGCAAGAAGAGAAGTTTAGAGAAAAAAGACTAAAAAGAAATGAACAAAGCCTCCAAGAAATATGGGACTATGTGAAAAGGCCAAATCTACGTCTGATTGGTGTACCTGAAAGTGACGGGAGAATGCAACCAAGTTGGAAAACACTCTTCAGGATATTATCCAGGAAAACTTCCCCAACCTAGCAAGGCAGGCCAACATTTCAAATTCAGGAAGCACAGAGTATGCCACAAAGATACTCCTCGAGAAGAGCAACTCCAAGACACATAATTGTCAGATTCACCAAAGTTGAAATGAAGGAAAAAATATTAAGGGAAACCAGAGAGAAAGGTCGGGTTACCCACAAAGGGAAGCCCATCAGACTAACAGTGGATCTCTCGGCTGAAACTCTACAAGCCAGAAGAGAATGGGGGCCAATATTCAACATTCTATAAGACAAGAATTTTCAACCCAGAATTTCATATCCAGTCAAACTAAGCTTCATAAGTGAAGGAGAAATAAAATCCTTTACAGACAAGCAAATGCTGAGAGATTTTGTCACCACCAGGCCTGCCTTACAAGAGCTCCTGAAGGGAGGACTAAACATGGAAAGGAACAACAGGTACCAGTCATGCAAAAACATGCCAAATTGTAAAGACCATCAATGCTAGGAAGAAACTGCATCAATTAATGATCAAAATAACCAGCTAACATCATAATGACAGGATCAAATTCAAACATAACTATATTAACTTTAAATGTAAATGGGCTAAATGCTCCAATTAAAAGACACAGACTGGCAAATTGGATAAAGAGTCAAGACGCATCAGTGTGCTGATTTCAGGAGAACTATCTCACGTGCAGAGACACACATAGGTTCCAAATAAAGGTATGGAGGAAGACCTACCAAACAAATGGAAAATAAAAAACACAGTGGTTGCAATCCTAGTCTCTGATAAAACAGACTTTAAACCAACAAAGATCAGAAAAGACAAAGAAGGCCATTACATAGTTGTAAAGGGATCAATTCAACAAGAAGAGCTAACTATCCTAAATATATATATGCACCCAATACAAGAGCACCCAGATTCATAAAGCAAGTCCTTAGAGACTTACAAAGAGACTTAGATTCCCACAAAATAATAATGGGAGACTTTAACACCCCATTGTCAACATTAGACAGATCCCCAAGACAGAAAGTTAACAAGGATATCCAGGAATTGAACTCAGCTCTGCACCAAGTGGACCTAATAGACATCTACAGAACTGTCCACCCCAAATCAACAGAATATACATTCTTCTCAGCACCACATCGCACTTATTCCAAAATTGACCACATAGTTGGAAGTAAAGCACTCCTCAGCAAATGTAAAAGAACAGAAATCATGACAAATTGTCTCGCAGATCACAGTGCAATCAAACTAGAACTCAGGATTAAGAAACTCACTCAAAACCACTCAACTACATGGAAACTGAACAACCTGCTCCTGAGTGACCACTGGGTACATAACTAAATGAAGGCAGAAATAAAGATGTTCTTTGAACCAGTGAGAACAAAGACACAACATACCAGAATCTCTGGGACACATTTAAAGTAGTGTGTAGAGGGACATTTATAGCACTAAATGCCCACAACAGTAAGCAGGAAAGATCTAAAATTGACACCCTAACATCATAATTAAAGGAACTGGAGAAGCAAGAGCACATATATTCAAAAGCTAGCAGAAGGCAAGAAATAACTAAGATCAGAGCAGAATTGTAGGAGATAGAGACACGAAATACCCTTCAAAAAATCAATGAATCCAGGAACTGTTTTTTTGAAAAGATCAACAAAATTGATAGACTGCTAGCAAAACAAATAAAGAAGAAAATAGAGGAAGATCAAATAGACACAATAAAAAATGACAAAAGGAATATCACCACCAATCCCACAGAGATGCAAACTACCATCAGAGAATACTATAAACACCTCTACACAAATAAACTAGAAAATCTAAAAGAAAGGGATAAATTCCTGGACACATAAACCCTCCCAAGATTAATCCAGGAAGAAGCTGAATCCCTGAATAGACCAAGAACAGGCTCTGAAATTGAGGCAATAATAAATAGCCTACCAACCTAAAAAAAAGTCCAGGAGCAGATGGATTCACAGCCAAATCCTAACAGAGGTACAAAGAGGAGCTGGTACCATTCCTTCTGAAACTATTCCAATCAATAGAAAAAGAGGGAATCCTCCCTAACTCATTTTATGAGGCCAGCATCATCCTGATATCAAAGCGTGGCAGAGACACAACAAATAGAGAATTCTACACCAATATCCCTGATGAACATTGATGCAAAAATCCTCAATAAAGTACTGGCAAACTGAATCCAGCAGTACATCAAAAAGCTTATCCACCATGATCAAGTGGGCTTCATCCCTGGGATGCAAGGCTGGTTCAACATATGCAAATAAATAAACGTAAACCATCATATAAACAGAACCAAAGACAAAAACCACATGATTATCTCAGTAAATGCAGAAAAGGTCTTCGACATAATTCAACAGCCCTTCCTGCTAAAAACTCTCAATAAACTAGGTATTGATGGGACCTACCTCAAAATAATAAGAGCTATTTATCACAAACACATAGCCAAGATCATACTGAATGGGCAAAAACTGGAAGCATTCCCTTTGAAAACTGGCACAAGGCAGGGATGCCCTCTGTCACCACTCCTATTCAACATAGTGTTGGAAGTTCTGGCCAGGGCAGTCAGGCAGGAGAAAGAAATAAAGGGTATTCAATTAGGAAAAGAGGAAGTCAAATTGTCCCTGTTTGCAGATGACATGACTGTATATTTAGAAAACCCCATCGTCTCAGCCCAAAATCTCCTTAAGCTGATAAGCAACTTCAGCAAAGTCTCAGGATACAAAATCAATGTGCAAAAATCACAAGCATTCTGATACACCAATAACAGACAAACAGAGAGCCAAATCATGAGTGAACTCCCATTCACAATTGCTTCAAAGAGCATACAATACCTAGGAATCCAACTTATAAGGGATGTGAAGGACCTATTCAAGGAGAATTGCAAACCACTGCTCAACGAAATAAAAGAGGACACAAACAAATGGAAGAACATTCCATGCTCATGGAGAGGAAGAATCAATATCATGAAAATTGCCACACTGCCCAAGGTAATTTATAGATTCAATGCCATCCCCATCAAACTTCCAATGACTTTCTTCACAGAATTGGAAAAAACTACTTTAAAGTTCATACGGAACCAAAATAATCTGCACAACCAAGACAATCCTAAGCCAAAAGAACAAAGCTGGAGGCATCACAATACCTGACTCCAAACTATACTACAAGGCTACAGTATCCAAAACAGCATGGCACTGGTACCAAAACAGAGATAGAGACCAATGGAACAGAACAGAGGCCTCAGAAATAACACCACACATCTACAATCATCTGATCTTTGACAAATCTGACAAAAACAAGAAATGGGGAAATGATTCCCTATTTAATAAATGGTCCTGGGAAAACTGGCTAGCCATATGTCAAAAGCTGAAACTGGATCCCTTCCTTACACCTGATAAAAAATTAATTCAAGATGGGTTAAAGACTTAAATGCCAGACCTAAAACCATAAAAACCCTAGAAGAAAAGCTAGGCAATACCATTCAGGACATAGGCATGGGCAAGGACTTCATGTCTAAAACACCAAAAGCAATGGCAACAAAAGCCAAAATTGAGAAATGGGATCTAATTAAACTAAAGAGCTTCTGCATGGCAAAAGAAACTACCATCAGAGTGAACAGGCAACCTGCAGAATGGGAGAAAATGTTTGCAATCTACCCATCTGACAAACGGCTAATATCCAGAATCTATAATGAACTTAAACAAATTTAGAAGAAAAACCAAACAACCCCATCAAAAAGTGGGCAAAGGATATGAACAGACACTTCTCAAAAGAAGACATTTATGTAGCCAATAGACACATGAAAAAATGCTCATCATCACTGGCCATCAGAGAAATGCAAATCAAAACCACAATGAGATACCATCTCACAGCAGTTAGAGTGGCGATCATTAAAAAGTCAGGAAACAACAGGTGCTGGAGAGGATGTGGAGAAATAGGAACACTTTTACAGTGTTGTTGGGACTGTAAACTAGTTCAACCACTGTGGAAGACAGTGTGGCAATTCCTCCAGGATCTAGAACTAGAAATACCATTTGAACCAGCCATCCTATTTGGGTATATACCCAAAGGATTATAAATCATGATGCTATAAAGACACATGCACACATATGTTTACTGCGGCACTATTCACAATAGCAAAGACTCGGAACCAACCCAAATGTCCATCAATGATAGACTGGATTAAGAAAATGTGGCACATATACACCATGGAAAACTATGCAACCATAAAAAGGATGAGATCTTGTCCTTTGTAGGGACATGGACGAAGCTGGAAACCATCATTGTGAGTAAACTATCGCAAGGACAGAAAACCAAACACCTCATGTTCTCACTCATCGGTGGGAATTGAGCAATGAGAACACTTGGACACAGGGTAGGGAACAGGAGGGATAGCATTAGGAGATACACCTAATGCAAATGACGAGTTAATGGGTGCAGCACACCAACATGGCACATGATGCATATTTAACAAACCTGCACATTGTGCACATGTACCCTAGAACTCAAGGTATAATAATAATAAAACAGAAATTAAGATAACAGTCCCATTTACTATAGCATAAAAATGAAATAAAATACTTAAAGAGTAAATTTAAACACAGAGTTGATAAATCTGTATAGTGAAAACTACAAAGCATTGATGAAAAAAATCGAAGATGACACAAATAAATGAAGCCATCTTCATGGCTTAAAAATTAATATTGTTAAAATGTCCATAGTATCCAAAGTAATCTACAGATTAAATACATTCCCTACCAAAATTCCAGTGTCACTATTTATAGAAATAGAAAAAACAATCTTAAAATTTGTATGGAACCATAAAAGACCTCAAATATCCAAGCAACCTCGAGCAAAAAGAACAAACCTGGAGACATCACACTACTGGATTTTAAACTATATTAGAAAGCCAGAGTAATCAAAACAGCATGGTACTGGCATAAAAGCAGACACATCAACAAATGGAATAAGATAGAGCTGGCAGAAATCAACCCTCACACCTATGGTCAATTGATTTATGACAAAGATTCTAAGAATGCACAATGGGGAAAGGACAGTCTCTCCAATAAATGGTATGGGGAAAATTGGATAGTCACATGCAAAAGAATAAAAATGGACCCTTATTTCATCCCCTATACAAGAATCAACTCAAAATGAATCAAAGACTTAAATGTAAGACATGAAACTGTAAAAGTACTAGAAGATAACATAGGAGAAAAGCTCCATGACATTGGTATGGGCAGAGATTTCTTGGATATGACCCCCAAAACATAGACAATCAAAGCAAAAAATAGGCAAATGGGATTGCTTCAAATTAAAAAGTCTCTGCACAGCAAAACAAGCAATTAACAGTGAAGAGACAACCCACAGATTTGGAGAAAATATTTACAAATCGCATGTTGTATAAGTGGCTAATATTCAAAATATATAAGGAATTCAAACTAATTAATAGTAAGGAAAAAAAAAATCCTACTAAAAAATGGGCAAAAGGTCAGGCAAGGTGGTTCATGTCTGTAATCCCAGCACTTTAGGAGGCCGAGGTGGGAGGATTGCTTGAGGCCAGGGGTTCGAGACCAGCTGGTCAACATAATGAGACCCTGTCTCTACCAAAAAATACAAAAATTAGCCAGAAGTGGTGGCACACGCCTGTAGTCCCAGCTACTTGGGAGGCTGTGGTGGGAGGATGGCTTTAACCTAGGAATTTGAGGCTACAGTGAGCTATGATCACACCACTGCACTCCAGCCTGGATGATGGAGCAAGACCCCATATCAAAAAAAAAAAAAAAAAAAAAAAAAAAGAAAAAGAAAAAAAGAAAAAAGGAAAGAGCAAAGGACCTGAGTAGACATTTCTCAAAAAGAGGCATGAAACACACAAATGGGCATCAAATATATGAAAAAATGCTCAATATCTCCAGTCACTGGAAAAATGCAAATCAAAACCACAATGAGATATTATCTCATACATGTTAGATTGGCTATTATAAAAAGGATGAAAGATAACAAATGTTGGCAAGGATGTGGAGAAAGGGAACCTTCATACACTGTTGGTGGTATTGTAAAGCAGTATAGTTATTTTGTAAAACAGTGTGGAGGTTCTTCAAGATACTAAAAATAGAACTATCATATGACCTAGCAATTCCAGTTCTGAATATATTTCCAAAGGAATTGAAATCAGTATATTGAAGAGATGTCTGTACTCCTGTGTTCATTGCAGCATTATTCACAGTAGCCAAGATATGGAAACAAGCAAAGTACCCATCAACAGATGAATAGATTTTTAAAATGTGGTTTATATACAATGTGGAATACTATTCAGCCTTTAAAATGTAGGAAATTCTGCCATTAGCAACAACACAGATGGATGTTATGCTTAGTGAAATAAGCCAGGCACAGAGAAACAAATACTGCATGATCTCACTCATATGTGGAATCCAAGAAAGTTGAACTTATAGAAGTATAGATTAGAATGGTGGTTACCAGAGGCTGGGGGTGGGGGTGACAGGTGGCATGGACAGGGAAATGAGAGATGTTGGTCAAAGGGCACCAAGTTTCAGTTAGACAGGAGGCATAGGTTTTAGTGATCTATTACACAGCATGGTGACTATAGGTAACAATACTGTATTGTGTATTTCAAAATAGCTAAAAGAATGGATTTTAAATATTCTCACCACAAAGAAATGATAAATATTTCAGGTTGATGGCTATGTTAATTAGCCTGATTTGATCATTCCATAATGTATGCATGTATCAAAACATCACATTTTACCCTAGAAATAGATACAATTATTATTGGTAAATTAAAAATAAAATTAAACTTTAAAAAAAGAGGAAAAAATATTTGAGGGGCCCAGTCATAAGGATGAGTCATTATCTTTACCTGGAGAAGCTTTTCCCTTAAAATGTCTATTGTCACCTAAGCTCATCTATTTGCTCTCTTGGCTCTGAAGGGGCTGAGATAAGTTTTCCAATTCTTAAACTTCTAAGTGTCTCACTCCATTTAAGAAGCTGCTGATGGTTCATTGCCTACTTTATGCCATTCATTCATTCATCCATTATTTATTGATCCACCATTCAGTGCAAGATCCTGGGCTCACTACTGTGAAGAAAACAAATATAAATAGTACATTTCTGATCCTGACTTTCAGGAAGCTTCTGGGCCAGCAGCAAAAACATACATTGAAACAACAAAGCATTACAGAAATACATAGAAAATAGGTATTTATTAGCAATATATAGTACATGGGAACCCAGAAAGGGAATAATCAATTCTACCTGGAGAATCTCTGGGATGGTTTCATAATTAGGTGAAACTTAATTTGGGTCTTAGAAGATGAGTTGTATTTTGATAGTTGAAGAATGGGGAGAAGGGACATCTAGATATAAGAAATGGAATGAACTTAAAACTGAGGCTTGAAAATGCATGGTATCTTCTGCTATGGTCAGTTGAGGTTGGAACATGGGGCATATACACAGATTTAAGGTGTTGAGATAGGAAAGGTAGGCTGGTGTTGGACTTTGGAAGGCATTTAATTCCAAGGACATTGAAACATAATTCTCCACACAAGGGAGAGCCATTGAAGTTTTCTGAGGAGGGCAGTCGCCTGAATGAGTTATGTTTTACAAATATCATTCTGGCTGCACTGTAAAGAATAGGTGAAGTTGTGGGCAGAAAAACCAGTAAGAAGCTTATCCAAACAAAAGATAAGGAAAAGGAGGCTCAAGACTATTTTATCAAATCCTGAGCCACTTATAATTTGTTTTTTCTGCTAAATTTGGGGATAGTCCAATTGCAGGGTAAGCCCTTCTCTACTCTTTAAAACATGTGACCATGCAGATTCACTGTCTATATAGATAGGAGCAAGTATAGTAAACATGCATGTTATAGAAGAGAAAAAAGACTATTCTAACAACCTAATCAACTTGATTCTTCCTTTTTTTTTTTTTTTTTTTGAGACGGAGTCTGGCTCTGTTGCCTAGGCTGGAGTGCAGTGGCCGGATCTCAGCTCACTGCAAGCTCCGCCTCCCGGGCTTACGCCATTCTCCTGCCTCAGCCTCCCGAGTAGCTGGGACTACAGGGGCCCGCCCCGTCGCCCGGCTAGTTTTTTGTATTTTTTTTAGTAGAGATGGAGTTTCAACGTGTTAGCCAGGATGGTCTCGATCTCCTGACCTCATGATCTGCCCATCTCGGCCTCCCAAAGTGCTGGGATTACAAGCTTGAGCCACCGCGCCCGGCCTCTTTTTTTTTATTTGTATAAATTTAAGAGTCACAAGTGCAGTTTTATTACATGGATATATTGCTTAGTGGTTGAGTCTGGGCTTTTAGTGTAACATCACCTGAATAATGCACATAATAACCATTAAATAATTTTTCATCCCTTACCCCACTCTCACCCTCCTCCCCTTTCCTTTAGTTTAGAAAAGGATGATTTCCAGAAATACTTAAAGAATGAGAGCAACAATTTAATTTTTAAAAAGCAGACATAAGAAGGGCATTTATAAACTCCGTTAGACTGTTAGTATCAACGAGGCATTTATGGCACAGCTAGAGTTTGCAAGGCCTATCTGGAAGAAAAAAGACCTCGCAAGCCCCAGTTAAGTTTGAAGAACCAGACATAGTCTCATAAGAAAACAACCAAGGATACCACGCCCTACACATGATAAGGGGTTTTGATAAGAAAATGCTCCAGGAGAGTTGTTTTCCTCAATCCTCTTCTTTTTTTCTTTTAAATAAGAAGAATTCTGTTAGCTTTATTAACCCTGATGACTTCAAAAACTCAAGGCAGGAAGCCAAAGGCAGAAGAAGAGGTTGAATATTTTCAGAGGACTCGTTCGGAAGTTCACAGTGGCCATACCCAAGGACTTAAGTCTTTATTGTTATATAAAATTGGGTATGAACATTCTTTAGTAATGTATATCTTATTCAATTAAATTCATCTTTTTTTGGTAGTGTATCTCTTTTGTGCAAGCCACTGTTCTAGAGTAAAAAGATGAACAAGAAATTAACTTGGCTTTTTCCCATAAATGGGAGAGCAGAGATATTTACTTCCACATCTTTTTTGATTAGAAACCTTCTCATTGTCCTACTGCTGATGAAATAAAAATCATGGAGGGAGGATGTGAAGTGAAATAATGGTAGCAAGTTATTTTATTTGTATTATTATTATTTTTCTATTTTACTGTCAGAGACTTGGCTGAATTTTTGTTCTGATCACTCTGTAAGGTTTATTTTTCTCATCTGAAATATGGGGATAATAACTACAAATGTGAACGTGCCCAGTCCGGGCCCCTGGGACTCAATAAATTAGGCTTATTTTCTCTCCTAATGGATCAGATTCTTTAGCATCACAACTTTCTCAAATGAGTTTATTATTTCTTTTGAGGTACCATGGCACTATTCCTTTTTTTTTTTTTTTTTTTTCTTGAGATGGAGTCTCACTCTGTTGCTCAGGTTGGAGTGCAGTAGGGCAATCTTGGCTCACTGCAAGCTCCGCCTCCGGGGTTCACGCCATTCTCCTGCCTCAGCCTCCCGAGTAGCTGGTACTACAGGCACCTGCCACCACGGCCGTCTAATTTTTGTATTTTTTTTAGTAAAGATGGGGTTTCACCGTGTTAGCCAGGACGGTCTCGATCTCCTGACCTCATGATCCACCCGCCTTGGCCTCCCAAAGCGCTGGGATTACAGGCGTGAGCCACTGCGCCCGGCCTGTTTTTCTGTTTTCTTTGGTCTTTTTTCTCTTCCCCTGTTGATGGTTTCTCTTCCCTTTTTACCTTCCCCAGCTGACTTCTGGTTTATCCTTTCCTCTGCTTCCTGATACTAAATGTCTGTCTGTTTTGATTCAAATAGGGAATTGACGTTTCCATTTTAAGACCGTTGTGTTTATCATATAAATTCTTAGGTTCCCAATTCTAAACTACAAGTGAATGTAATGTTTCATATTAATTTCAAGAAACATGGTGGTATCTTTTATTTCATTTAGCCTTGTCATACCCCATTCTTCCTGGAGAGGTGACCTAGTGAAGAAAGGTCCATCCCTTTGTCTGCTGGAGATAAGAATTGCCCTAGTAAACTTTATAAATGGATTAATCTGTGTTTGATTATTGTTACAGGATAACTGGCCAGGCTAACTTTCGCCATGGCACCTCCCTGTCCATTTTTCCACTGTGCTCACGCCCAGTACTCACAGGTGGCCAGATTTCAGATCTGCTATTCTGAGCAAAACTGAGCTCTGGAATAAATGTTGGAAGGCAATCCCAGTGAAGTTGTTTCATTTCTGCCCTTCAGGAGCACATGTTCTCTGGTTTGGAGAGGTGAACTGATCTCAGTGGGATTTACAGTGAATCTCTGGTAACCTCTCATCTATTTGTCTTGCTTTACGTGGAAGACAATAGCATTCATTTTTTCATTCATACCATGTGTCTACTTTGAGCCTCTTTGTGCCAAGATCTGTGCTAGGTACTCTATGTTGAACACTGCCTGGTAGCACAACACAGTTTTACAGATGAGGAACCAGGTTCAGAGAGGGTGATGATGTTCCCATGAGCAGTTCTTTCAGACTCGAGCCCAGTTTCTTATGACTTTTGCTCCTTCTCCTATTTTTGAACACCTGCTGTGCACTAGCCTCTGTGCTAGGCATGTTCATGCTTAATTTACTGACAGTAGAAATAAAGATTATTAACCTATTTTACAGATGAGGACCCTGGAATATGGGCTTGAATTCTGGTACTGAAGAGAATAGTTTTGAGAAGAAGTAGAAGGTAAGATTAGGAAGGCAGAATGAAGATCGGGTTACGGAAAGACTTAAATACTAAATGAAGGAGTATAGACTGTATCTGAGAGGTCATTGTAAACCCTGTAGGTTTTTGTTTTTATTTTCCAGGAGAAATCATACTGTTCAGACAAAAGCAGCTTAGGTGATTACAAAAATAAGTGAATACGTGAAAATGTTTTCAGTTTTTCACATAAGGAAAACTTCTTAAAGGCATCATTATATTTAAATAATAATAAAAGAGAATAAAACAGTATTTTGGTGAGATTTATGAGTCAAATAAATGAGAAGCTGGCTATATGGATTTGTGATAATTAAAGTCACAGCAAAAACTACGATGCTAGTTTTTGACTCAAATACTGACTCAATATGAAAGGAAAATATATCAGCTCTAAGGAAGGGCCCCCCTTAGGGAGGATTCAGTAAAACCAAGGTCAAGGATACCTACAAAGTCATGGCTGTAAATGATGAAAAAGCCTTATATAATTGGGATTTTACTTTAATCTCAAGTCATTTTCACTGATTTGGACACTGTGAATTCCACATTCCCAGAAGTTTACTTTTGATTATCTATGAAAAAAAGACTGCCAAATAATTTAATAGTCTGAAAAAGATGTTGTAAAGATATTTAAAGTGCTTGGGAGCACAAATCGTAATTAAGTGCTTCCATGTGTTTCACAAAAACACCTTATATATAATTTGTATAGTCTCTACAGATGACTCTTTTTTTTTTTTTTTTGAGACAGAGTCTCGCTCTGTGGCCCAGGCTAGAGTGCAGTGGCATGATCTCGGCTCACTGTAACCTCTACCTACGTGGTTCAAGAGATTCTTGTGCCTCAGCCTCCCAGGTAGCTGGGATTACGGGCATGCACAACTATGCTGGCTAATTTTTAGTAAAGATGGGGTCTTGCCATGTTGGCCAGGCTGGTCTCGAATTCCTGGCCTCAAGTGATCTGCCTGCCTCAGCCTCCCAAAATGCTGAAATTATAGGTGTAAGTCTCCGTGTCCAGCCTACAGATGATTTTTATTATCTGCTAAAACTTTCCTAAGGACATCTACAAAGCTTCGTTTTATTAGTTTGGTTTTAGCATACATTTTAAGGTAAATTTATGTTTATGAAATCTTTCAAAATATTCTCAATTAGTAACAAAGTAGTAGATTTTTATATATATGTATATACACTTCAAATATATGTATATTTTGGTATGTTATACCAAGTAAATTAGATACATTTCAAAGATGAAAAAAGGTTATAAGAGCAAAGCACATTCATATGAATAAATTGGCAGTCATTACTTGATTTTTAGACTTGCCACCTGCTTCATTTATTTGCAATTAGTATCTGCTGATTAGAACTAGAAACTTCCTTTTGCTAATATAGTTCAGAATATTTTGAAAGATAAAACCTCAGAATCTTATTTCATTAAAGTCACTGAGCACAATTATATATTACATATGAGAATAGTTAAATTAAATTGGACATAAGAACTAGGGGATTATGTGACCCATGCTGAAAATATCATAAAGAAAGCAGTATAGAATATACAACTGACTTCAATATTCACTTTTTTTCTCCTGTAAAACTTTATGTCTATATATTTAGGGTGGAAAGGGAATCTGAAGCTATTATCCTACATAAATCAAAGCTCTCCATTATGCATTACCTTCCATTTTCTTTGTAGTTCAGCTAGAAGTAGTTTTTCTTTTTTGCCCATAATTTCTAGATATTTATGTAAATTCTCAATTCACATCTCATGGATGCTTAACAGTCTTTTCCTTTTGAAGGTGTTCTCAGACTAGCTCTGGTGTTCTCACGAGTAAAGAGCATGTGTTTTACATACTTTGTATCTCTTCAGGTGTCTGGTACAGTGTTCTGTACACAATAAAAACTTTTTTTTTTTTTTTTTTTTTTTGAGATGGAGTCTCCCTCTGTCACCCAGGCTGGAGTGCAGTGACGCGATCTTGGCTCACTGCAACTTCTGCCTCCTGGGTTCAAGCAATTCTTCTGCCTCAGCCTCCTGAGTAGCTGGGATTATAGGTGTGGGCCACCATGCCTGGCTAATTTTTGTATTTTTTTTTTAGTAGAGACGGGGTTTCATCAGGCTGATATCCAACTCCTGACCTCAAGTGATCTGCCCACCTCGGCCTCCAAGAGTGCTGGGATTACAGGCGTGAGCCACCGCACCTGGCCACACTAAAAACTTAATGGAAGTTTTTAAATGATAGTGCTGTTAGGATTGATGGTGATGGTGACGGTGGTGATGAATGATAGCAATGGTGCTACACTGGGCCATATTGCAGTTTCAGATTACCAAAAACATAATGGCATCTATTGCACTATGAAGCCAGGCAGTGGACTATTTAAAAATGGTTATACCTTAAATGTAGCTTGTGTCTTTTTAAGCATATAGGGTAAGAGTGTAGCGACTCTGGAGCTAGAGTGCCGAAGTTAAAAATTTTTGCTATTCCACTTATTAATTCTGAAACCTTGTGCAAGTGCCTTAATTGCTCCATGCCTCAGTTTCCTCATCTGTAAAATGGAGACAGTAGTAGTACCTACTTTTAAGGGCTGTTATACAGATTGAATGGTGGGCAGTTATATAATGGACTTAGAAGGGTTTCTGCTACACAGTAAATAGTTGATAAATGGAGCTGTTATTCTTATTATTAAAGTTTTAAAATAAAAAGTACATGCTCATTATAGAAAATTTAAGAAGTACAAAAACAGGAAAAAAGAATATCACCCAGTGTTCCATCTTCCAGAGCAACCACTTGTTAATATTTTGATATATTTACTTTTATTGTTTTCACAGCTTTTAAAATAAACAATTTTAAAAAGCATTTAAATTGTGTTTTAAGCTGCTTTGTCTTTGTAGGAAAAGAAAACTGAATTAGTTCACTTCAACATCCACTGATCTCTTTTTATGACAGTTGCATGATGCCGGCAGGTCATATCTCAACTCTGTAATAACATCTATCTCGGTTTTCTATTCTGCAACTTACTGTTGAGCGTGTTTTTTAGTTGAGGATTTGTGCAAAATACATACGACTGTCCTTGCCATTTCCAAAGCAGTCTTCAGAGAAGTTATATCTTTGAATATAACTTTATTATTTTTGGTCCCAAAGTGAGAATTCATGATTACTGTATCTAATGACTTGGACATTCTCTTAAATTGTGAGCACGCATCACAGTAAACCGTGACAACATTTACTAAGTCAAACTCTTCCACATTCCTATTAAACATTTTCAGTGCATCTTCATCTGTGTCCAATACAACCACAACCCTGCTCCTACCGTTGTAGCTGGGATGCTAAGCACCCTACCACCATGTTCTAGATCTGCAGACACTTTAATTTCAATGTCATCCCATGTGTAGTGGATTGTATAGAGTACCCAGGCTTAAATATACACCTTGGCCGGGTTCTATTCTAGAAGTAGCCTGGCTATTTGAATCCATCCACTTATTGCAGCTGACACTGTAGGCCTTTAAGCCTTAATTTCTTCATTTTTAAAAAAAAGTGTGGGCTCACAGGGTTTAATGGTGCACCTTTGCTAGGGCTGAAACTGTTTTCACATTTTATAGTGGTTTAATAATTGTATATCTTAAGCTATGCAACTTAGTAGTGTAGTCTTAGAATTGATAAGATATGCAGTTGACAAATTTTGGTGAAAACATTTGGCAATCATAAAAATAACATTCAGACTGGAAACATGGAAAAATGTTTAAGATAGTGTTAAGTGAAAAAGGCAGAAGGTAAAATTAACATGTGTATGCTATGTATACAATTATGTAGAATTAAATGTGCAAAATAAAGTTACTATTAGTGGGGTAGGATTGTATATAATTTATTATAATTATTATTATTAGCCTTATTATTAATGTTGTTATTGTTATTTTAACCTTCCTATGTCAAATTTATTTTTAAAAACATGGTGCCCAGTTGAATCGTAATTGTTCCATGGCTGATGACAGTGTGAACTCTGCTATCCCCGCGTACCATGGTCCTGGAAGGAAGATGTAAAGAACTGCAAAGGTGCTATGCACTTGGTACAGCCTTCTACTCACAAGCTTAGTGTTGGGTTAGTTTGAGCAAATGGAGCCATGGTGGTATATATCCTGATGTTGTGCAGTTCAGTAGTATCAGTTAGATGTGGTGTCGTGGCACCCGGGGACTAGCATTCCATTGGCAGGAAAGGGTTGAATGTGTGTTGAGGGGAAGGAGGAAGAGGAAAAGATACAGGTAGGGTCAAAAGGAAGAGGTGGAGGATGCAAGATCTAGGACAAGAGACATTCAGGAGGGCAAGTTTCCTTGAACCATAAGGTGTAGCAAACATTTAGACAGCTATGAATTGCATATACTGTTTTAAATGATAATATATCCTCTCTACAAATATCTATATTTCCTTTGCCACCATTTCTTGATATTTAAATAAAAAGGAGTATTTCAGCTAGAGATTACATGCCATCTCCACTGGCAAGCCTGAGGGGTGAGTGGCATAGTGACTTGGCAGGGGAGATTGAGGAGAACATTTGTAAAACCTGTAAAAATGTCACAGGACAAATAACCATTTAAACTGCTGAAGGTTTTCCTAATGAAGCAGCCAGATTAGTACGCTGTGCATCCTGCCCTGCCAATGGTAACTTGACCCTGGCCCAGGTGAGTAACAATATTTGCCAGGTTTCAATGAATTCTAACAGCAGTAATTTCACTCACTGATTTTGAGAGAAGGAGACCGGAGGTACAGGCTGGCGAAAAGCCCTAAGTTGTTCAGAAACATTTATTTGTTGGACTCATTTTAGAAGCATCTCTTAAAATGGAAGGCTGAGGTGCCCCTACTTCACAGAATGACCGCCTGCTGCCAGATCAGAATTTTCCCCATAAGACCTCTCTTGTTGAGGAGGGTAGCAATAGCAAGTAACTTGGAAGCATGGAACTTTTCTCAATTAAAAAGAAACCCGTATTTAAAACCAAAAGGACATTTTAATTTAATTTTACCTCTTGGGTAAAAGAAAATAATAGCAATATGTATTTTCCTTTCCACACAGTTTTTATGAAACTTTATCTCTGGGAGTTTAATTTTACTTCCAGCCCAGGGAGGGTTATGGTTTCAGGGCTGCAGAGAGGGCTTCTGTTGGATGTACTTGCTGAAACTGTCTGGAACCTGTGTTTTATTAAAAGCGACATTAAAAACCAGAAAAGAGTCCCTGCAAAAGGAGTAGAAAGTAGTTCTATGCCGTGGCACTTGCAGAAATATAAGAGCAGTGAAAAATGTAGTACTCAGAAGCAAAAACAGGAAGGACAAGAAATTCACTTTCAGGGAGAGCTGGAGGACTTTGGAAGACTTCCTCCGTAATCCTATCTTCTCTCCCCGTATTTGTGTAACTAATCCCCACCATCTGCGCAAACAGATCAAGGGACACGCATCTTTAGGGTGTTTCTCTGCGAGATGGTGTCTGTCTCTGGGTTGACGTGGATGACTGGCACTAATTGATTCCACCTTAGAAGGCTGAATGGGATAGTTAACGAGTGCAGTTTCCTTAGCACATTTCAAAATGAAGCTGCACAAAATTACAGAAAAAAAAAGAGTATAACTTTGAAGGTTTTCTGGCTTGCTAAATTTTCCAGCAGTTTAATGATTGACTAAATACATATTAGCAAGTTTAAAACCCAGGAACACCGGGCAGATAGACCTAACTGGGTTTTTGAGCAACTCAGTGGGGACTGGGGAATGTAGACAGCTGATATGAATATTCCACCGCACTTTGGATGACTACTGAAGTGTTGGCAGGGCTGGAGTAAGCATGTGTCATCCCTGGACTTGGTCCAGAAGAGAGGTGATAGATTTTCCTTTCAGTGAACATGACATTCCTAAGCCCCTGTCCCACCATGCTCTATGAATGCATTTACTCTTTTACTTGTATGTAATATCAACATTTAATTGTAATTATAATCCATATATTGGGTGTGTGGGGTAAGACAACATAGGGACCTGTGTTTCAGGAGCTCAAGTATGGTTGTGGAATGGGCACATACAAAAATGAACAATAAAAAAATAAAACTGACTGCGTGCGTGCGTAGACTCATGCCTGTAATTCTAGCACTTTGGGAGACCACGGTGGGAGAAGTGCTTGACACCAGGAGTTCGAGACCAGCCTGGGAATTATAGTGAGAACCCCATGTTTCCAAAAAAAAAAAAAAAAAAAAAAGAAGAAGCCAGGCATGGCTGCATGCACCTGTAGTCCCAGCTAATCAGAAGGCTGAGGCAGGAGGATGACTTGAGCCCAGTAGTTCACGGCTGCGGTGAGCTATGATGGTGCCACTGTATTCCAGCCTAGGCGAAAGAATGCAATATCATCTTAAAAAAAAAAAAAAAAGCATAACTATTAGAATAATTCAGATACTTAGAAAGTGGTAAAAACCACTTTGGAAAACGTTTAGCAGTATGTGCTAACATAAAACATACATCAGTCCTGTGACCCAGCAGTTCCTCTTCTGGACATATCCCCAACAGAACTCAGTGCACATGTTCACAAAAAAGAGATTTATGGGAATGTGCATAGCAGCTTTATTCATAATAATCTTCAAATGGGAACAACGCCAATGTCTATTCACAGGAGAATAGAAAAATAAATTGTGACATATTCGTCAAATGGAATACTACACAAAAGAGCACATACTGTACAATTCCATTTATATAAAGCCTAAAAACAGGAAAATTAATCTATCGTGATGGAAATTATAATAGTGGTTACCTTTAGGTGCCCAAGTATTGATTACAAGTCTCGTGAGATGCTGAGAGTGTTTGATATCTTGATCTGGGTGGTGGTTACAGGTGTGCACATGTGAAAATTAATCAAGCTCTAGCACTTAAGATTTGTACCTTTTACAATATGTAAGGCATATTTTCATAAAATAATTGTATACAATGATTACATTAAAAATGAAATAAACTGGCTCAATGCAGTGGGAGTGTCTATAGTCCCAGCTACTTGGGAGGCTGAGGTGGGAGGATGGCTTGAGTCCAGGAGTTCTGGGATGTAGTGCACTATGCTGATTGGGTGTCCACACTAAGTTCAGCATTGATATGGTGACCTCTGGGGAGCGGGGGACCACCAGGTTGCCTAAGGAAAGGTGAACCGGCCCAGGTCAGAAATAGAGCAGGTCAAAACTCTTCTGTTCATCAGTAGTGGGATTGAGCCTATGAATAGCCACTGTGCTCCAGACTAGGCAATATAGCAAGACCCCATCTCTAAAAAAATAAGTAAAATAATAAAATAAAATAAAATAAAATAAAATAAAATAAAATAAAATAAAATAGTGATACAGTAACTCTGATGAGGTAACCATAGATTTTTTTCTGGGAGAATGAGATACATACCCGAGGGACATCTGACCTAATGTGCTGAAGGGGTTTGAGCCATCTGGTCAAGATTTGGAGGATTGGACATGAGTCAAGAGGCAGTCTAAAGAGTTGTTTGGGGCCAAAAGTAGGACAGTGGGAATGGAGAGAGACAGAAGTAAGGGCTTTTCAGAGGTAGAATGAGTAAGAGTCTCAAGTGATTGAAACTGTGTGTGTGTGTGGAGGGTGGGGTAGAGGAAAGGTTGAGGATGAAGACAACGGCTCTACGTGTTCTTCTTTGGGTGACTGGGTTGCTGATGTTGCTATTAGAGAAGGTTGAAGGAAGAACACATTTGGAGCCTTCTTAAATCACATGATCAGTTGGCTTGACTTGGCAGCAGTCAGAACCAGCGTTTACATTAACTAACAGCACTTCATACATGACTTCAATTCTGGTTCATTTTGTTTTACAAATATAATCTTACAGCATAGAGCCCTTATACTATGTCTGTTTGATGTAGATCCTATGTAGATCTTTTTCAGTGCCCTGAAGAGAAGTTTCAAAATGTTTAATTGTGATGATATTTATACATTTATATATTTTGGCATATTCTGCACTTGAATCTTCTTTTACAAACTCAGATTTACTCTGGAGTATTGTTAATTTTGTGAAGAAATGCTAATGCAAATTTCCGAGCTGTGATTACAGTCTTCTATCAAATTCAGGAGGCTAGGTACAATGGTATGTATAGGGGCATAGGTTAGCTCTTATCTGCTTAAATTTGCTGGGGGTTGCTGTAATTCATCTGACTGTTTATGTCCATTTTGAGTTATTGTAGTTGAGTGCTATGGTAACTTAGGGTGATGTTCGCCCAGAGGAGTTTTGGACCCAATAAAAGTCTCTTAGAGATGGAAGGTAGCTTGTCCTCTGCTTGTTTACCGCTTCCTGGCAAAACTGTTATCTCCCTTTTGTTTAAAAGTTAATTAATGTGTTTTGGGTATACATTCCTTTTCATTTCCTCAGTGTTCAGTGTTAAGCTGACTGGATGTTATCTGGTTGTCAGGGAGAGTTACGGTGGGCTGTGGATGCTGTCTGTGCCCACCCCCCCCCCCCCCCCCCCCCCCCGGCAACAGCCCAGGTCTACAGGCTGAATAAGCCATCTTATTTCCTAGACTGGGTCAAAGTAACTGATATGGCTCATCCTCCTGCCTTTCCTGCCCTGGGGGCAGGGTAAGAATGGCTGACAGAAAGCTTCCTGTTTCCTGTTTGCCTCTAGGAGAGCACAATTCTAAATGGCCCCACTTTTCTGCCTTGGAAAGGCAATTGTCCTCTGCTCTAAATCAACCCTCATGGGAAGTCACCTGCAATTCTTTTCTTCATAATGCCTCGCCTTCTAGAGATAACAGTTAAGAATTCCTTACTGTGCTGCTTGTTAGATGAAAAAATGAAAATAGTAAAATTGCTGATGAATTACAGCTATTGCTGTAGCTATTTTGAGGAAGACTTTTAGAAATTAAAATATTAATGAATACTTTGAGTATGTAAAAGATCATGTCTTTAATTTGGAAATCCTTATAATAAATTTTTGATTTACAGTTTTAAAAGTAACAGAAATTATTTTTCTAGGTCAATCTGTTAAATTAGTGAATTTGAACAGATTACTTTTATGCCTCATAAAATCAGTGAGGATTTTCAGTTAAGCATTGATTTTGTGAAATGTGTAAGAAGATTACCAAATTCACATTTAGAGCCAGACATTTAACTGTGATGTGACCCTTAACCTGGGATTCCAGACTCTCCATGCTCTGACGCTGCGTATTCTCTGTGTTCTGTGTTCTGATGCTCTTCGAAACTCTCTGTCCCTGTGAAATCTATAGACTCACAGACCTCTGACCTTGCTCTGTCATTTTCCCAAACTGTAGGACAGTGATTCTCAAACTTTAGTGTGTATCAGAATCACCTGGAGGGCTTGTTACAATGCACATTGCTGGGCCTCACCACAGCTTCTGATTCAGTAGATATGGGATGAGGTCTGAGAATTTCCATTTCTAAGGAATGACCAAGTTATGCAGATTCAGCTGGTCCAGGGACCGCACTTTAAGGATCATTGCATGAGACCTTTGCTTGAAACATTTGTGGTAAGCAGAATAACGGCCCTCCTGATATGCCTACATCTCAATCCCCAGAACGTGTGTATATGTTATCTAATATGGGAAAAGGAACATTGCAGATGTGATTGAGTGAAGGACCTTGAGATGGGAAGATTATTCTGTATTATGTGGATAGGCCCAGTATAATCACAAGGGTCCTTATGAGAGGGAAATCTGTGGCTCAAAGGCAGGAAAAGGAGATGTGATGACAGTAGCAGTGGTTGGAGTAATGCACTTTGAAGATGAAGGAAGGGGTCATAAACCAAGAAATTCAGGCAGTCTTGAGAAGATGGAAAAGACAAAGAAATGAATTCTTTCTGGGAGCCTCCAAAAAGAGCACAGCTCTACCAACGCATTGATTTTAGCACCATGAGATTGATTTCAGTTTCTGACCTCCAGAGGTATAAGATAATACATTTCTGTTTTTTAAAGCTGATAAATGTGTGGTAGTTTCTTATAGCAACCACAGGAAACCAATACAATATCCCACACCATATTGTAGTTGATCTGAACCTTATCCACTTTAGCTCAAATTTTAATAGAAGTCTACTTCAACCTGCATCTTCATGTTTACTCAGTGATCTCAGTTCCAAACTGCCTATCCTCTGGGAATTCCTGATGCATTTATTATCTTGACCAGTTACGTAGATTGAAAGGATCTCATTCATTTAATGGTTTGTTAATATTGTAAACACCAAGCAGACTAATGATGAACAGCTATAATTTTTGCTCATGAAGAGCTCCTAATTTATCGAGGGAGGCAGATGTACAGGACAATCTTAATAATATATATCACATACATGAATGTGTCAAAAAGCTACATATGGTTTACGTGTATCATATATCATATACCTAATATAACATATACTACCTTAGAGTATGATCATTCATTTATGTTTTTCTATGAAGAGATTGTAAACTTCTGGTGAGGAGGGATAATTTCTAATACCCCTAATTTCTTGAATATAATAATGTGTCTTCTTTTGAGTTATGTTAATTATTTTTAAAAGCCTGGTAGAAAAATTATCCTTTTCTTATGTTAGGATCACATAAACCATCATTCACAAGTACATTTTATTTAATAAAGTCTTTCAAAACTTTGGGTCCATAGTGGAAGACAGCAGAGAGATAAGATAAAGATCTTTTTTTTTAAAGTTTTTTTTTTTTTAATGTTTAAATTTTTATTTTCACTATACTTTAAGTTCTAGGGTACATGTGCGTAATGTGCAGGTTTGTTACATTTGTATACATGTGCTGTGTTGGTGTGCTGCACCCATTAACTTGTCATTTACATAAAGTATGTCTCCTAATGCTATCCCTCCCCCCCTTCCCATCCCACCACAGGCCCCGGTGTGGGACGTTCCCCACCCTGTGTCCAAGTGTTCTCATTGCTCAGTTTCCACCTATGAGTGAGAACATGTGATGTTTGGTTTTCTGTCCTTGCAATAGTTTGCTCAGAATGACCGTTTCCAGCTTCATCCGTGTCCCTGCGAAGGACAAGAACTCATCTTTTTTATGGCTGCATAGTATTCCATGGTGTATATGTGCCACATTTTCTTAATCCAGTCTATCATTGATGGACATTTGGGTTGGTTCCAAGTCTTTGCTATTGTGAATAGTGCCTCAGTAAACATACATATACATGTATCTTTATAGTAGTATGATTAATAATCCTTTGGGTATATATGCAGTAATGGGATGGCTGGGTCAAATGGTATTTCTAGTTCTAGATCCTGGAGGAATCGCCACACTGTCTTCCACAATGGTGGAACTAGTTTACAGTCCCACCAACAGTGTAAAAGTGTTCCTATTTCTCCACGTCCTCTCCAGTACCTGCTGTTTCCTGACTTTTTACTGATCGCCATTCTAACTGCTGTGAGATGGTGTCTCATTGTGGTTTTGATTTGCATTTCTCTGATGGCCAGTGATGATGAACATTTTTTCATGTGTCTGCATAAATGTCTTATTTTGAGAAATGTCTGTTCATATCATTTGCCCACTTTTTGATGGGGTTGTTTGATCTTTTTCTTCTAAATCTGTTTAAGTTCTTTGTAGATTCTGGATACTAGCCTTTTGTCAGATGGGTGGATTATGAAAGTTTTCTCCCATTCTGTAGGTTACCTGTTCACTCTGATGGTAATTTCTTTTGCTGTGCAGAAGCTCTTTAGTTGAATTAGATCCCATTTGTCTATTTTGGCTTTTGTTGCCATTGCTTTTGGTGTTTTAGTCATGAAGTCCTTGCCCATGCCTATGTCCTGAATGGTATTGGCTAGGTTTTCTTCTAGGGTTTTTATGGTTTTAGGTCTAACATTTAAGTCTTTAATCCATCTTGAATTAATTTTTGTATAAGGTATAAGGAAGGGATCCAGTTTCAGCTTTCTACATATAGATATCCAGTTTTCCCAGCACTGTTTATTTATTTACTTATTTATTTATCTAACTTTTTAATAAAAATTCCAGCCAACATTTATTATTTAAAACAAAAATAAGAGAATAATGATTGACTGAAGAGGCCAAAAATTATAATTTTCATATAGTTTGCTTATATCGTTGAAAACATTTTAACTTATAGGAGTTTTTTTTTTTTAATACTTTAAGTTCTAGGGTACATGTACACAACATGCAAGTTTGTTACATATGTATACATGTGCCATGTTGGTGTGCTGCATCCATTAACTAGTCTTTTACATTAGGTATATCTCCTAATGCTATCCCTCCTCCCTCCCCCCACCCCACGACAGGCCCCAGTATGTGATGTTCCCCTTCCTGTGTCCAAGTGTTCTCACTGTTAAATTCCCACCTATGAGTGAGAACATGCAGTGTTTGGTTTTTTGTCCTTGCGATATTTTGCTGAGAATGATGGCTTCCAGCTTCATCCATGTCCCTGCAAAGGACAATAACTCATCCATTTTTATGGCTGCATAGTATTCCATGGTGTGTATGTGCCACATTTTTTAATCCAGTCTATCACTGATGGACATTTGGGTTGGTTCCAAGTCTTTGCTATTGTGAATAGTGCCGCAATAACATACATGTGCATATGTCTTTATAGCACCATGATTTATAATCCTTTGGGTATATACCCAGTAATGGGATGCCCAGCACCATTTAATAAATAGGGAATCCTTTCCCTGTTACTTGTTTTTGTCAGGTTTGTCAAAGACCAGATGGTTGTAGATGTGTGGTATTATTTCTGAGGGCTCTGTTCTGTTCCATTGGTCTACATACCTGTTTTGGTACCAGTATCATGCTGTTTTGGTTACTGTAGCCTTGTAGTATAGTTTGAAGTCAGGTAGTGTGTTGCCTCCAGCTTTGTTCTTTTGGCTTAGGATTGTCTTGGAGATGCGGGCTCTTTTTTGGTTCCATATGAACTTCAAAGTGGAAGAAAGTCATTGGTAGCTTGAAGGGGATGGCATTGAATCTATAATTACCTTGGGCAGTATGGCCATTTTCACGATATTGATTCTTCCTATTCATGAGCATGGAATGTTCTTCCATTTGTTTGTGTCCTCTTTATTTTGTTGAGCAGTGGTTTGTAGCTCTCCTTGAAGAGGCCCTTCACATCTCTTGTAAGTTGGATTCCTAGGTATTTTATTCTCTTTGTAGCAATTGTGAATGGGAATTCACTCATGATTTGGCTCTCTGTTTGTCTATTATTGGTGTATAGGAATGCTTGTAATTTTTGCACATTGATTTTGTATCCTGAGACTTTGCTGAAGTTGCTTATCAGCTCAAGGAGATTTTGGGCTGAGACGATAGGGTTTTCTAATATACAATCATGTCAACTGCAAACAGGGACAATTTGCCTTCCTCATTTCTTAATTGAATACCCTTTATTTACTTCTTCTGCCTGATTGCCAGAACTTCTGACATTATGTTGAATAGGAGTGGTGACAGAGGGCATCCCTGTCTTGTGCCAGTTTTCAAAGGGAATGCTTCCAGTTCTTGCCCATTTTGTATGATCTTGGCTACGGGTTTGCCATAAATAACTCTTATCATTTTGAGATATGTCCCATCAGTAACTAGTTTATTGAGAGTTTTTAACATGAAGGGCTGTTGAGTTTTGTCAAAGGCCTTTTCTACATCTACTGAGATAATCATGTGGTTTTTGTCTTTGATTCTGGTTATATGATGGGTTACGTTTATTGATTTGCATATGTTGAACCAGTCTTGCAACCCAGGGATTAAGTCAACTTGATCATGGTGGATAAGCTTTTTAACGTACTGCTGGATTTGGTTTACCAGTATTTTGTTGAAGATTTTTGCATCAATGTTCATCGGGGATATTGGTCTAAAATTCTCTTTTTTTGTTATGTCTCTGCCAGGCTTTGGTATCAGGATGATGCTGGCCTCATAAAGTGAGTTAGGGAGGATTCCGTCTTTTTCTATTGATTGGAATAGTTTCAGAAGGAATGGTACCAGCTCCTCTTTGTACCTCTGTTAGGATTTGGCTGTGAATCCGTCTGCTCCTGGACTTTTTTTTAGGTTGGTAGGCTATTAATTATTGCCTCAATTTCAGAGCCTGTTATTGGTCTATTCAGGGATTCAACTTCTTCCTGGGTTAGTCTTGGGCAGTGTATGTGACCAGGAATTTATCCATTTCTTCTAGATTTTCTAGTTTATTTGTGTAGAGGTGTTTATAGTATTCTCTGATGGTAGTTTGTATTTCTATGGGATCAGTGGTGCTATCCCTTTTATCATTTTTTGTGTCTATTTGATTCTTCTCTATTTTCTTCTTTATTAGTCTTGCTAGTGGTTTATCAATTTTGTTGATCTTTTCAGAAAATCAGCTCCTGAATTCATTGATTTTTCAAGGTTTTTTTGTGTCTTTATCCCCTTCAGTTCTACTCTGATCTTAGTTATTTGTTGCCTTCTGCCAGCTTTTGAATGTGTTTGCTCTTGCTTCTCTAGTTCTTTTAATTGTACAGTTAGGGTGTCTTTTCTGCTTTCTCTTGTGGGCATTTAGTGCTATAAATGTCCCTCTACACACTGCTTTAAATGCAGGCCTGGTGATGACAAATGTGTCCCATTTGTCTCTGCTTTAAATGTGTCCCAGGGATTCTGGTATGTTGTGTCTTTGTTCTCATTGGTTTCAAAGAACATGTTTATTTCCACCTTCATTTCATTATGTACCTTATAGTCATTCAAGAGCAGGTTGTTCAGTTTCCATGTAGTTGAGCAGTTTTGGGTGAGTTTCTTAGTCCTGAGTTCTAATTTGATTGCACTGCGGTTTGAGAGACAGTTTGTTATAATTTCTATTCTTTTACATTTGCTGAGGAGTGCTTTACTTCCAACCATGTGGTCAATTTTGGAATAAGTGCGATGTGGTGCTGAGAAGAATGTATATTCTGTTGATTGGGGGTGCAGAGTTCTGTAGATGTCTATTAGGGGTCCAGAGCTGAGTTCAATTCCTGGATATCCTTGTTAACCTTCTGTCTCATTGATCTGTTTAATATTGAGAGTGGGGTGTTAAAATCTCCCATTATTATTGTGTGGGAGTCTAAGTCTCTTTGTAGGTCTCTAAGGACTTACTTTATGAATCTGGGTGTTCCTGTATAGGGTCCATATATATTTAGGATAGTTAGCTCTTCCTGGTGAATTGATCCCTTCACCACTATGTAACGGCCTTCTTTGTCTCTTGAATACAGAAGACTGATGGGTCTTGACTCTTTATCCAATTTGCCAGTCTGTGTCTTTTAATTGGAGCAATTAGCACATTTACATTTAAGATTAATATTGTTATGTATAAATTTGATCCTGTCATTATGATGTTACCTGGTTATTTTGCTCATTAGTTGATGTAGTTTCTTCCTAGCATCTATGGTCTTTACAATTTGGCATGTTTTTGCAGTGGCTGGTACTGGTTGTTCCTTTCCATGTTTAGTCCTTCCTTCAGGAGCTCTTGTAAGGCAGGCCTGGTGTTGACAAAATCTCTCAGCATTTGCTTGTCTGTAAAGGATTTTATTTCTCCTTCACTTATTTTTTTTTATTTTTTTTTTTTAATTTATTTATTATTATTAAACTTCAAGTTGTAGGGTACATGTGCACAACGTGCAGGTTTGCTACATATGTATACTTGTGCCATGTTGGTGTGCTGCACCCATCAACTCGTCATTTACATCAGGTATAACTCCCAATGCAATCCCTCCCCCCTCCCCCCTCCCCATGATAGGCCCCGGTGTGTGATGTTCCCCTTCCCGAGTCCAAGTGATCTCATTGTTCAGTTCCCACCTACGAGTGAGAACATGCGGTGTTTGGTTTTCTGTTCTTGTGATAGTTTGCTAAGAATGATGGTTTCCAGCTGCATCCATGTCCCTACAAAGGACACAAACTCATCCTTTTTTATGGCTGCATAGTATTCCATGGTGTATATGTGCCACATTTTCTTAATCCAATCTGTCACTGATGGACATTTGGGTTGATTCCAAGTCTTTGCTATTGTGAATAGTGCTGCAATAAACATACGTGTGCATGTGTCCTTATAGAAGCATAATTTATAATCCTTTGGGTATATACCCAGTAATGGGATGGCTGGGTCATATGGTACATCTAGTTCTAGATCCTTGAGGAATCGCCATACTGTTTTCCATAATGGTTGAACTAGTTTACAATCCCACCAACAGTGTAAAAGTGTTCCTATTTCTCCACATCCTCTCCAGCACCTGTTGTTTCCTGACTTTTGAATGATCGCCATTCTAACTGGTGTGAGATGGTATCTCATTGTGGTTTTGATTTGCATTTCTCTGATGGCCAGTGATGATGAGCATTTTTTCATGTGTCTGTTGGCTGTATGAATGTCTTCTTTTGAGAAATGTCAGTTCATATCCTTTGCCCACTTTTGGATGGGGTTGTTTGTTTTTTTCTTGTAAATTTGTTTGAGTTCTTTGTAGGTTCTGGATATTAGCCCTTTGTCAGATGAGTAGATTGCAAAAATTTTCTCCCATTCTGTAGGTTGCCTGCTCACTCTGATGGTAGTTTCTTTTGCTGTGCAGAAGCTCTTTAGTTTGATGAGATCCCATTTGTCAATTTTGGCTTTTGTTGCCGTTGCTTTTGGTGTTTTAGACATGAAGTCTTTGCCCATGCCTATGTCCTGAATGGTACTACCTAGGTTTTCCTCTAGGATTTTTATGGTATTAGGTCTAACATTTAAGTCTCTAATCCATCTTGAATTAATTTTCGTATAAGGAGTAAGGAAAGGATCCAGTTTCAGCTTTCTACTTATGGCTAGCCAGTTTTCCCAGCACCATTTATTAAATAGGGAATCCTTTCCCCATTTCTTGTTTCTCTCAGGTTTGTCAAAGATCAAATGGCTGTAGATGTGTGGTATTATTTCTGAGGACTCTGTTCTGTTCCATTGGTCTATATCTCTGTTTTGGTACCAGTACCATGCTGTTTTGGTTACTGTAGCCTTGTAGTATAGTTTGAAGTCAGGTAGCGTGATGCCTCCAGCTTTGTTCTTTTGACTTAGGATTGTCTTGGAGATGCGGGCTCTTTTTTGGTTCCATATGAACTTTAAAGCAGTTTTTTCCAATTCTGTGAAGAAGCTCATTGGTAGCTTGATGGGGATGGCATTGAATCTATAAATTACCTTGGGCAGTATGGCCATTTTCACAATATTGATTCTTCCTATCCATGAGCATGGTATGTTCTTCCATTTGTTTGTGTCCTCTTTGATTTCACTGAGCAGTGGTTTGTAGTTCTCCTTGAAGAGGTCCTTTACATCCCTTGTAAGTTGGCTTCCTAGGTATTTTATTCTCTTTGAAGCAATTGTGAATGGAAGTTCATTCCTGATTTGGCTCTCTGTTTGACTGTCACTGGTGTATAAGAATGCTTGTGATTTTTGCACATTAATTTTGTATCCTGAGACTTTGCTGAAGTTGCTTATCAGCTTAAGGAGATTTTGGGCTGAGACAATGGGGTTTTCTAAATATACAATCATGTCGTCTGCAAACAGGGACAATTTGACTTCTTCTTTTCCTAACTGAATCCCCTTGATTTCTTTCTCTTGCCTGATTGCCCTAGCCAGAACTTTCAACACTATGTTGAATAGGAGTGGTGAGAGAGGGCATCCCTGTCTTGTGCCAGTTTTCAAAGGGAATTTTTCCAGTTTTTGCCCATTCAGTATGATATTGGCTGTGGGTTTGTCATAAATAGCTCTTATGATTTTGAGGTACGTTCCATCAATACCGAATTTATTGAGCGTTTTTAGCATGAAGGGCTGTTGAATTTTGTCAAAAGCCTTTTCTGCATCTATTGAGATAATGATGTGGTTCTTGTCTTTGGTTCTGTTTATATGCTGGATTATGTTTATTGATTTGCGAATGTTGAACCAGCCTTGCATCCCAGGGATGAAGCCCACTTGATCATGGTGGATAAGCTTTTTGATGTGCTGCTGAATCCGGTTTGCCAGTATTTTATTGAGGATTTTTGCATCGATGTTCATCAGGGATATTGGTCTAAAATTCTCTTTTTTTGTTGTGTCTCTGCCAGGCTTTGGTATCAGGATGATGTTGGCCTCATAAAATGAGTTAGGGAGGATTCCCTCTTTTTCTATTGATTGGAATAGTTTCAGAAGGAATGGTACCAGCTCCTCCTTGTACCTCTGGTAGAATTCAGCTGTGAATCCATCTGGTCCTGGACTTTTTTTGGTTGGTAGGCTATTAATTATTGCCTCAATTTCAGAGCCTACTATTGGTCTATTCAGGGATTCAACTTCTTCCTGGTTTAGTCTTGGAAGAGTGTAAGTGTCCAGGAAATTATCCATTTCTTCTAGATTTTCCAGTTTATTTGCGTAGAGGTGTTTATAGTATTCTCTGATGGTAGTTTGTATTTCTGTGGGGTCGGTGGTGATATCCCCTTTATCATTTTTAATTGCGTCGATTTGATTCTTCTCTCTTTTCTTCTTTATTAGTCTTGCTAGTGGTCTGTCAATTTTGTTGATCTTTTCAAAAAACCAACTCCTGGATTCATTGATTTTTTGGAGGGTTTTTTGTGTCTCTATCTCCTTCAGTTCTGCTCTGATCTTAGTTATTTCTTGCCTTCTGCTAGCTTTCGAATGTGTTTGCTCTTGCTTCTCTAGTTCTTTTAATTGCGATGTTAGAGTGTCAATTTTAGATCTTTCCTGCTTTCTCTTGTGGGCATTTAGTGCTATAAATTTCCCTCTACACACTGCTTTAAATGTGTCCCAGAGATTCTGGTATGTTGTATCTTTGTTCTCATTGGTTTCAAAGAACATCTTTATTTCTGCCTTCATTTCGTTATGTACCCAGTAGTCATTCAGGAGCAGGTTGTTCAGTTTCCATGTAGTTGAGCGGTTTTGATTGAGTTTCTTAGTCCTGAGTTCTAATTTGATTGCACTGTGGTCTGAGAGACAGTTTGTTATAATTTCTGTTCTTGTACATTTGCTGAGGAGTGCTTTACTTCCAATTACGTGGTCAATTTTGGAGTAAGTACGATGTGGTGCTGAGAAGAATGTATATTCTGTTGATTTGGGGTGGAGAGTTCTATAGATGTCTATTAGGTCTGCTTGCTGCAGAGATGAGTTCAATTCCTGGATATCCTTGTTAACTTTCTGTCTCATTGATCTGTCTAATGTTGACAGTGGAGTGTTGAAGTCTCCCATTATTATTGTATGGGAGTCTAAGTCTCTTTGTAAGTCTCTAAGGACTTGCTTTATGAATCTGGGTGCTCCTGTATTGGGTGCATATATATTTAGGATAGTTAGCTCTTCCTGTTGAATTGATCCCTTTACCATTATGTAATGGCCTTCTTTGTCTCTTTTGATCTTTGATGGTTTAAAGTCTGTTTTATCAGAGACTAGTATTGCAACCCCCGCTTTTTTGTGTTCTCCATTTGCTTGGTAAATCTTCCTCCATCCCTTTATTTTGAGCCTATGTATGTCTCTGCGTGTGAGATGGGTCTCCTGAATACAGCAGACTGATGGGTCTTGACTCTTTATCCAGTTTGCCAGTCTGTGTCTTTTAATTGGAGCATTTAGTCCATTTACATTTAAGGTTAAGATTGTTATGTGTGAACTTGATCCTGCCATTATGATATTAACTGGTTATTTTGCTCGTTAGTTGATGCAGTTTCTTCCTAGCCTTGATGGTCTTTACATTTTGGCATGTTTTTGCAATGGCTGGTACCAGTTGTTCCTTTCCATGTTTAGTGCTTCCTTCAGGGTCTCTTGTAAGGCAGGCCTAGTGGTGACAAAATCTCTAAGCATTTGCTTATCTGTAAAGGATTTTATTTCTCCTTCACTTATGAAACTTAGTTTGGCTGGATATAAAATTCTGGGTTTAAAATTCTTTTCTTTAAGAATGTTGAATATTGGCCCCCACTCTCTTCTGGCTTGAAGAGTTTCTGCCGAGAGATCTGCTGTTAGTCTGATGGGCTTCCCTTTGTGGGTAACCCGACCTTTCTCTCTGGCTGCCCTTAAGATTTTTTCCTTCATTTCCACTTTGGTGAATCTGGCAATTATGTGTCTTGGAGTTGCTCTTCTCGAGGAGTATCTTTGTGGCGTTCTCTGTATTTCCTGGATTTGAATGTTGGCCTGCCCTACTAGGTTGGGGAAGTTCTCCTGGATGATATCCTGAAGAGTGTTTTCCAACTTGGTTCCATTTTCCCCCTCACTTTCAGGCACCCCAATCAGACGTAGATTTGGTCTTTTTACATAATCCCATACTTCTTGCAGGCTTTGTTCATTTCTTTTTCTTCTTTTTTCTTTTGGTTTCTCTTCTCGCTTCATTTCATTCATTTGATCCTCCATCGCTGACATTCTTTCTTCCAGTTGATCGAGACGGTTACTGAAGCTTGTGCATTTGTCACGTATTTCTCGTGCCATGGTTTTCGTCTCTTTCATTTCGTTTGTGAGCTTCTCTGCATTAATTACTCTAGCCATCAATTCTTCCACTTTTTTTTCAAGATTTTTAGTTTCTTTGCGCTGGGTACGTAATTCCTCCTTTAGCTCTGAGAAATTTGATGGACTGAAGCCTTCTTCTCTCATCTCGTCGAAGTCATTCTCCGTCCAGCTTTGATCCGTTGCTGGCGATGAGCTGCGCTCCTTTGCCGGGGGAGATGCGCTCTTATTTTTTGAATTTCCAGCTTTTCTGCCCTGCTTTTTCCCCATCTTTGTGGTTTTATCTGCCTCTGGTCTTTGATGATGGTGATGTACTGATGGGGTTTTGGTGTAGGTGTCCTTCCTGTTTGATAGCTTTCCTTCTAACAGTTAGGATCCTCAGCTGTAGGTTGTAGCTGTAGGAGATTGCTTGAGGTCCACTCCAGACCCTGTTTGCCTGGGTATCAGCAGCAGAGGCTGCAGAAGATAGAATATTTCTGAACAGCGAGTGTACCTGTCTGATTCTTGCTTTGGAATCTTCCTCTCAGGGGTGTACTCCACCCTGTGAGGTGTGGTGTGTCAGACTGCCCCTAGTGGGGGATGTCTCCCAGTTAGGCTACTCAGGGGTCAGGGACCCACTTGAGCAGGGAGTCTGTCCCTTCTCAGATCTCAACCTCCGTGTTGGGAGATCCACTGCTCTCTTCAAAGCTGTCAGACAGAGTCGTTTGCGTCTGCAGAGCTGCTGCGTTTGTTATTATTTACTGTGCCCTGTCCCCAGAGGTGGAGTCTACAGAGACAGGCAGGTTTCCTTGAGCTGCTGTGAGCTCCACCCAGTTCGAGCTTCCCAGCAGCTTTGTTTACCTACTTAAGCCTCAGCAATGGCGGGCGCCCCTCCCCCAGCCTCGCTGCTGCCTTGCCGGTAGATCACAGACTGCTGTGCTAGCAATGAGGGAGGCTCCGTGGGTGTGGGACACTCCCGGCCAGGTGTGGGATATGATCTCCTGGTGTGCCTGTCTGCTTAAAGCGCAGTATTGGGGTGGGAGTTACCCGATTTTCCAGGTGTTGTGTGTCTCAGTTCCCCTGGCTAGGAAAAGGGATTCCCTTCCCCCTTGCGCTTTCCAGGTGAGGCAATGCCTCGCCCTGCTTCAGCTCTCGCTGGTCGGGCTGCAGCAGCTGACCAGCACCGATCGTCTGGCACTCCCCAGTGAGATGAACCCAGTACCTCAGTTGAAAATGCAGAAATCGCCGGTCTTCTGTGTCGCTCGCGCTGGGAGTTGGAGACTGGAGCTGTTCCTATTCGGCCATCTTGTTCCGCCCCCCTCCTTCACTTATTAACCTTAGTTTGGCTGGATATGAGATTTGGGGTTGAAAATTCTTTTAATAAGAATGTTGAATATTGGCCCCCACTCTCTTCTGAGTTCTAGAGTTTCTGCCAAGAGATCCACTGTTAATCCAATGGGCTTCCCTTTGTGGGTAACCTGACTTTTCTCTCTGGCTGCCCTTAACATTTTTTCTTTCATTTCAATTTGGTGAATCTGACAGTTATGTATCTTGGAGTTGCTCTTCTTGAGGAGAATCTTTGTGGCATTCTCTGTACTTCCTGAATTTAAAATGTTGGCCTGCCTTGCTAGGTTGTGGAAGTTTTCCTGGATAATATCCTGAAGAGTGTTTTCCAACTTGGTTGCATTCTCCCCTCACTTTTAGGTACACCAAGCAGACATAGATTTGTTTTTTTTCACATAGTCCCATATTTCTTGGAGACTTTGTTCATTTCTTTATACTATTTTTTCTCTAAACTTCTCTTCTCACGTCATTTCATTAATTTGATCTTCAATCACTGATACCCTTTCTTCAGTTGATCAAATCAGCTACTGAGGCTTGTGTATGCATCACGTAGTTCTTGTACCATGGTTTTCAGCTCCATCAGGTCATTTAACGTCTTTTCTATGCTGTTTATTCTAGTTGGCTATTCATCTAATCTTTTTCAAGGTTTTTAGCTTCTTTGTGATGGGTTCGAACATTCTCCTTTAGCTCAAAGAAGTTTGTTATTACTGATCTTTTGAAGCCTTTTTCTCTCAAGTCGTCAAAGTCATTCTGCATCCATCTTTGTCCTGTTACTGGTGTGGCACTGCGTTCCTTTGGAGGAGAAAAGGCACTCTGATTTTTAGAATTATTAGCTTTTCTGTTCTGGTTTCTCCCCATCTTTGTGGTTTTGTCTACCTTTGGTCTTTGATAATGGTGACGTACAGATGGGGTTTTGGTGTGGATGTCTTTTCTGTTTGTTAGTTTTCCTTCTAACAGTCAGGACCCTCAGTGGCAGGTCTGTTGGAGTTTGCTGGAGGTCCACTCCAGACCTGTTTGTGTGGGTATCACCAGTGGAGGCTGTGGAACAGCAAATATTGCAGAACTGAAAATGTTGCTGCCTGATTCTTCCTCTGGAAGCTTTGTCTCAGAGTGGCACCCAGCTGTATGAGGTGTCAGTCAGCCCCTACTGGGAGGTGTCTCCCAGTTAGGCTACTTGGGGGTCAGGGACCCACTTGAGGAGGCAGTCTGTCCGTTCTCAGATCTCAAACTCCATGCTGGGAGAACCACTACTCTCTTCAAAGCTGTCAGACAGGGACGTTTCAGTTTGCAGAAGTTTCTGCTGCCTTTTGTTCAGCTATGCCCTTCCCCCAGAAGTGGAGTCTATAGAGGCAGGCAGGCCTCCTTGAACTGCATGGGCTCCACCCAGTTCGAGCTTCCAGGCCACTTTGTTTACCTATTCAAGCCTCAGCAATGGCGGATGCCCCTACTCCCGCCTTGCTGCCACCTTGCAGTTCAATCTCAGACTGCTGTGCTAGCAGTGAGCGAGGCTCCATGAGCATAGCACCCTCTGAGCCAGGCACAGGATATAATCTCCTAGTGTGCCGTTTGCTAAGATGGTTGGAAAAGCACAGTGTTAGGGTGGGAGTGTCCCAATTTTCCAGGTACCATCTGTCACAGCTTCCCTTGGCTAGGAAAGGGAATTCCTTGATCCCTGTGCTTCCTGGGTGAGGTGATGCCCTGCCCTGCTTCTGCTCACACTCTGTGGGCTGCATTCACTGTCTGACAAGCCCCAGTGAACCTAGTACCTCAGTTGGAAATGCAGAAATCACCCATCTTCTGTGTTGCTCATGCTGGGAACTATAGACTGTAGCTATTCCTATTTGGCCATCTTGAAACCACCCATCAAGAATCTTTTTTCTTGGAACCAACACTAGCACTACATCATGAAAAGAGCATTGAGTAGGAGTTAAGAAGCCAAAATTCTTGTTTTGGAGCAAATATTTCTTCCATAAAATGAGTGAATCTAGTTAGATTGTCTCTAAGTTTCTTTCAGATCTGGAAGTCTATGTTTTAATAATCTTTGTATCTCTTGCAACCCGAAGCACATATGCCTTGCACAGGAGAGGAACTCTTAAATAAAGAAAGCAATCCAAGTATCGTTTTGGATGTATCAAGCTGTTTTATATTCCACACATTGCTAACATGTAAGTATCTCTGTTTCTGGAACAAAATAGAGTTATCAGACAGAAAGCAAAACAAAATTTCAAAATCAAGATAAAATTATTTACTTGAAAGTGAATTTAGGTGGGTTAATGTGCTGTAACAACAGTGTATAGGTAATATCTTTTGTTCTCTATTAACTTAAAAGAAGTCTGAATGTCCTAAGCACCTTACAGCATCAGGGACAGCTATTCAAGTAACACACAATGAAGTGAAGATCTGGCAATCAGTAGGCTGATTTGACAAGCGAAGGTTATGAGAGATTATAATTCAAGCTAGGACAATTCTTCAAAAATCATCAGTCAAGACACATTTGGTTATGCTGAGTCATGTGTTAATTCTTCAACTGACAACAACAAGAAATGATGGATAAACTTAAAAAATATGTCTTTGAAGGCATCTGTGAGTTATCAAAGCAGAGAGTAGTTGCAGGGCTGAAATCCTGGAGAAATGAGAAGCACAAAAATGAACCGAATCGTTGTTGCCATTTTCTCTCTAGAGGCATTGGGTGATTGACAAATGGAGAATAAAATACGAAAAAGTTGAATAGAAAAGGGAGTCTGAGATGTTTAAAATCTAAGTTTAGTTTTTACTAATATTATATGGCTGAATGAACATATTGGAATTTAGGGTCTACCAAGAAGGAGGGATTCTGGAAAATATCTTGTAAGGGCTTTCATTTGGGATCTGCAAAATACTGCATTTTAGGAGCAAAGATGAAACACATGTAGACAGCCCTTACCAAAAAAAAGTCTTTTTTTCATGCCAGCTCCACCGTTGATTGGATTGAGGTGATCTGTTTACTCAATACTTGCCAGAAGCAAAAGTAAATCATCTCGGAAGGACTACAGCATTATGCAGAGCCTCAAGTAAGTTCCATAGCTTTTTATCCTCAATTTATGGTATGTGATAAAAATGTACTAGACATACCAGCAGACAAAACCAGTGATCAAAACTCAAGAAAAAGCAAATAGATACAGACTAATGTTCAAGAGATTACATGGCAAGGTGGATAATTTGAGCAGAGAACTGAACACTATGAAAGAAAGCTAAATAGTAGTTTTAAAATTTCTGTTCTTTTACATTTCCTGAGGAGTGCTTTACTTCCAACAACGTGGTCAATTTTGGAATAAGTGCAAAGTGGTGCTGACAAGAATGTATATTCTGTTGATTTGGGGTGGACAGTTCTGTAGATGTCTATTAGGTCCACTTGGTGCAGAGCTGAGTTCAATTCCTGGATATCCTTGTTAACTTTCTGTCTTGGGGATGTGTCTAATATTGACAGTGGGGTGTTAAAGTCTCCCATTATTATTATGTGGGTGTCTAAGTCTCTTTGTAGGTCTCTAAGGACTTGTTTTATGAATCTGGGTGCTCCTGTATTGGGTGTATATATATTTAGGATAGTTAGCTCTTCCTGATGAATCGATCCCTTTACTATTATGTAATGGCCTTCTTTGTCTCTTTTGATCTTTGTTGGTTTAAAGTCTGTTTTATCAGAGACTAGGATTGCAGCCCCTGCTTTTTTTGCTTTCCATTTGCTTGGTAGCTCTTCCTCCATCCCTTTATTTTAAGCCTATGTGTGTCTCTGCATGTGAGATGGGTCTCCTGAATACAGCAAACTGATGGGTCTTGACTCTTTATCCAATTTGCCAGTCTGTGTCTTTTAATTGGACCATTTAGTCCATTTACATTTAAGGTTAATATTGTTATGTGTGAACTTCATCCTGTCTTTATGATATTAGCTGGTTATTTTGCTCACTAATTGATACAGTTTCTTCCTAGCATCGATGGACTTTACATTTTGACATGTTTTTGCAGTGGCTGGTATCTGTTGTTCCTTTCCATGTTTAGTGCTTCCTTCAGGATCTCTTGTAGGGCAGGCCTGGTGGTGACAAAATCTCTAAGCATTTGCTTGTCTGTAAAGGATTTTATTTCTCCTTCACTTATGAAGCTTAGTTTGGCTGCATATGAAATTCTGGGTTGAAAATTCTTTTCTTTAAGAATGTTGAATATTGGCCCCCACTCTCTTCTGGCTTGGAGAGTTTCTGCCAAGAGATATGCTGTTAGTCTGATGGGCTTCCCTTTGTGTGTAACCCGACCTTTCTCTCTGGCTGCCCTTAACATTTTTTCCTTCATTTCAACTTTGGTGAATCTGACAATTATATGTCTTGGAGTTGCTCTTCTCCAGGAGTATCTTTGTGGCATTCTCTGTATTTCCTGAATTTGAATGTTGGCCTGCCTTACTAGGTTGGGGAAGTTCTCCTGGATGATATCCTGCAGAGTGTTTTCCAACTTGGTTCCATTTTCTCCATCACTTTCAGGCACACCAATCAGATGTAGATTTGGTCTTTTCACATAATCCCATACTTCTTGGAGGCTTTGTTCATTTCTTTTTACTCTTTTTTCTTCACAATTCTCTTTTTGCTTCATTTCATTCATTTGATCTTCAATCACTGATACTCTTTCTTCCAGTTGATTGAGTTGGTTACTGAAGCTTGTGCAATTGTCACATAGTTCTCGCGTTATGATTTTTATCTCTATCAGTTCTTTTAAAGTCTTCTCTGCATTGATTATTCTAGTTATCCATTCATCCATTCTTTTTTCAAGGTTTTTAGTTTCTTTGGCTGGTTACATAGTTCCTCCTTTAGCTCTAAGTTTGATTGACTGAAGTCTTCTTCTCTCAACTCATCAAAGTCATTCTCCGTTCAACTTTGTTCCATTGCTGGCGATGAGCTGTGTTCCTTTGGAGGGGGAGATGTGCTCTGACTTTTTGAATTTCCAGCTTTTCTGCACTGCTTTTTCCCCATCTTTGTGATTTTATCTGCCTTTGGTCTTTGATGATGGTGATGTACGGATAGGGTTTTGGTGTGGATGTCCTTTCTGTTTGTTAGTTTTCTTTCTAACAGTCAGGACCCTCAGCTGTAGGTCTGTTGGAATTTGCTTGAGGTCCACTCCAGACCCTGTTTACCTGGGTATCAGCAGCAGAGGCTGCAGAAGATAGAATATTGCTGCACAGCGAGTGTTGCCGTCTGATTCTTGCTCTGGAAGCTTCGTCTTAAGGGTGTACCCTGCCATGTGAGGTGTGAGGTGTAGGTCTGCACCTAGTGGGGGATGTCTCCCAGTTAGGCTACTCAGAGTTCAGGGACCCACTTGAGCAGGCAGTCTGTCTGTTCTCAGATCTCAACCTCCCTGCTGGGAGATCCACTGCTCTCTTCAAAGCTATCAGACAGGGGCACTTATCTCTGCTGAGGTTTCTGCTGCTTTTTGTTTAGCTATGCCCTGTCCCCAGAGGAGGAGTCTACAGAGGCAGGCCGACCTCTTTTGAGCTGCGGTGAGCTCCACCCAGTTCGAGCTTCCTGGCAGCTTTGTTTACCTACTTAAGCCTCAGCAATGGTGGGCGCCCCTCCCCCAGCCTCGCTGCCACCTTGCAGTTAGATCTCCGACTGCTGTGCTAGCAATAAGGGAGGCTCCATGGGTGTGGGACCTTCCGGGCCAGGTGTGGGGTATAATCCCCTAGTTTGCCATTTGCTAAGACCCTTGGTAAAGTGCAGTATTAGGGTGGGAGTTACCCAATTTTCCAGGTATTGTGTGTCTCAGTTTCCCTTGGCTAGGATATGGGATTCCCTTCCCCCTTGCGCTTCCCAGGTGAGGTGATGCCTTGCCCTGCTTCAGCTCTCACTGATCGGGCTGCACCAGCTGACCAGCACCGATTGTCCGGCACTCCCCAGTGAGATGAACCCGGTACCTCAGTTGAAAATGCAGAAATCACCCATCTTCTGTGTCACTCACACTGGGAGCTAGAGGCTGGAGCTGTTCCTATTTGGCCATCTTGGGCACCGGTCTTAAATAGTAGTTTTACAACTAAATCTTACAATTATCAAAATGAAGAACTCCATAGATGATTTAAGAGCACATTAGACATAGCCAAAGATAAGATTAAGGAAATGGAAGATAGATCAAAAGAAAATATCCAAACTGAAGCACTGAGAGGAAAGTATGGAAAATATAAAAGAGAATATAAGAGACATAGGGACATAATAAAAAGATCTAATGTGTGTGATTAGATTAGGAGAGGAAAGAAAGAATAACACAAAACAACATTTAAATAATGACCAAGAATTCTGAAACTGATGAAAATATATGAAGTCACATCTACAAAAAGTGCTATGGACCCCAAGCAGGATAAATATAAAGATTTTCTCTGGGGCTTGGTTTATGAGGATTAGTTACTTTGGCAGACAGTTAGTTTAGCTAACTAAAATATTGCAATTTTCAGGCTATTTGACAATAAGAAGTGTCCACTGAGATGTAAGCTGAAGTTGTCAATTAGGATTTTCAGGAAAATTCCTCAGGAGAGAAATAGACACTGTCGTACACTTTTTATCTTTGCCCACTACCTTTTTCCTGATTCTTGAAGTAGGCATGATGGCCGAGTTTTCAGCAGCTATATTGGTGTATTAGGCCATTGTGATAGTCAATTTTATGTGTCAACTTGGCTAAGTCACATTACCCAAATATTTGGTTAAACACTAGTCTAGATGTTGCTGTGAAGGTATTTTTAAAAGATGAGATTAACATTTTAATTAGTAGACTTTGAGTAAAGCAGATTACCACCTACAGTCTGCTTTGGTTATGATTTGGCCTCCCCCACCCTCTTGGCCCACTGTGTGTGACACACATCCTATTGGTTCAGTTTCTCAGGAGATCTCTGATTAATACAGCCATGAAAGTCATGTGCAAGGGACAGTGGAGCAGAAAGTTGTAAGAAATCAGGATCTCTGATATCTGTGGTACTTCCACACCAGCTTTAAACTGCTTATCTTTGGACTTCTTTTATGTGGGAGACAAGAAGATTTGTACTTTTTATATGTTTTTCACTAGATTTTTTGTTACATACAGTCCCAAATAACACTGAGAAAATGACATTTTAAAAATTACCTGAATCATGGCTGACTTTTCTTTTTACTCATACAATAGGCATGCACGGCAGAAGGCCAAGTGGATTCCATTTTCTTCACCAGTTCATTAGTCTCTATTTATTTTAAAATGTGTGAAGGGACATGGAACTCTGGGTTCTTTAGTATCGGTTATAATCAATGACCATGAATCAGGCCAACAGAGTCTTTCAGGTTTATCTGGTACTACCACATGAAAAGAAATTTCTCCTCATTGATAATGCTTTATTCATGTAAGAAATCTAAACTGATCCACATATATGACAAATGAAGTAAGGTATTAAAAACACATAAAATATCATAGATAGCATTTATAGAACAATTATTTTAAGACTAAGACTCAGGTATTTATTTTTAAATTCATTTGAAATAGAAAAATCAAACTCGTTGAACATCATAAAATGAAACAGAAATACAATTCTGACGAAGCCTAAAGCAAACAAAGATTGATTAAAATTATTTGCTTTATTCAGAGATTACATTAAGGTTAGGAATTAAACTGTTGTATGCTAGGCTGTCTCATCTCTATAAACTCAAAATAATGTCACTCAATATTCTTTTCCTTTTTCCATTTATCTTGTCTTCCTACTATGGCTGAGTTCTTAACAGTATTATTTATGACAGGGAACATTTTTGTTGCTTTTAAGGAAAATATTTGTTTTTTTTTAAGTAATAATTTTTCATGAAGTTTGTTGGAAGCAATTTGTAGATGCTGTTGTTAACAGTTTTTGTTTGGATTCCCAGAGAAAATCCCACTACGTGAATTGTGATGTGAAAGAATACTGGACCAATGGCCTAAGGGAAATCATGTTAAACTACCAAAACTCACAAATAAATAAATTAGTTGCCTTTCTTTGTGATGAAGGATTTATAAGCTGTTTAAGCTACACTTTTTCAGATGTCTCACATTTGAAATGAAATTACTGGGAAAGAGTTGGTGACTTTTTTATAAAACAGACTGTATTAGTCAGGGTTCTCTAGAGGGACAGAACTAATAGGATAGATCTGTATATAAAGGGGAATTTATTAAGTATTAATTCACATGATCACAAGGTCCCACAATAGGCCACCTGCAAGCTGACGAGCAAGGAGCAGTCCCAGTCCCAAAATTGAAGAACTTGGAGTCCAATGTTCACGGGCAGCAAGCATCCAGGGTGAGAGAAAGATGTAGGCTGGGAGGCTAGGCCAGTCTAGTCTTTTTACATTTTTCTGTCTGCTTTATAATCTAGCTGCACTGGCAGCTGATTAGATGGTGCCCACCCGGATTAAAGGTGGGTCTGCCTTTCGCAGCCCACTGACTCAAATGTTAATCTCCTTTGGCAACACCCTCACAGACACATCCAGGATAAATACTTTGCATCATTCAATCCAAACAAGTTCACACACAGTATTAACCATCACATAGACCAACAGTATTTTTTTCTCCCAGGCTGACTGTAAACAATTTTAAATATTTATTTGAAAGCAACAAGTTTTCTGAAGTTGGAGCCAGTTTCTTTTGTCTGCCATAATCTTGAGAATTAACTGAGATGTTCAAATCACAAAATCATAATCTTCAACAAAGTGTAAAGGCCAAGAATAGAAAAGACTCTGAAAATCACATGCCAGTCTGAAATTTGGTTTCTCTGTTCTGTCTCCTTTTTAATCTCATTTGTTTTCTGTTTTTTTGTCTGTGATAACTATCCCTCACAGGCCTTGTAGGCTCACTGGCCAAATGTAACCGGTGAAGTGAGGTGTCCCCCCTTCCACTGACTTTGTGGAATATTTTTTCTCACCTTTGTCTATATCCTATCCTACTATAACTTTCAACTTTCTTCATGTTACAATTAACCAATTAGTCTGAAACTGTCTTCCAAAGTCTTCCTTTTACTGTGCTTTGTAGTGTTATCCTGAAGAAAAAAGTTTAAGTAGTTTGAAAATAGAGTAGGAACCATATAGTATAGTTAGCAGGAACTACATTTAATCTGTGATAGCTTCTTTTGTTTTTCTTCAATTCTCTTTATTTATTTACTTAAAAACATTTTTAACTGAACTTTTTATTTTGAGATCATTGTAGATTCACGTACAGTTGTAAGAAATATGGAATCATTCTGGGCCGGATGTGGTGGCTTATGCCTGTAATCCCAACACTTTGGGAGGCTGAGGCAGGCGGATCACAAGGTGAGGAGTTTGAGACCAGTCTGGCCAATATGGTGAAAGTCCATCTCTACTAAAAATACAAAAATTAGCCCAGTGTGGTGGCAGGTGCCTGTAGTCCCACCTACTCGGGAGGCTGAGGAGGAAGAATTGTTTGAACCCAGGAGGCAGAGGTTGCATTGAGCTGAGATCATGCCACTGCACTCCAGCCTGGGTGACAGAGTGAGACTCTGTCTCAAAATAATAATAATAATATTAATGATTCTGTGTATGCTTTACCCAGTTTCTCCCAATGATAATATCTAGCAAAATCATAGCACAATGTTATTATCAGATATTAACATTAATACAGTCGAGATATAGAAGATTTCCATCAGCACAAGGATTCCTCATGTTGCCTTTTTAGTGCTACAACTGATTCCCTCCTGCCTCCATTTCCTCATTAACTCTTGGCAGTCACTAATCTGTTCTACATTTCTATAATTTTGTCATTTCAAGAATGTTATATAAATGGAACTATATAGTGTGTAACATTTTGGAATTGTCTTTTTCCACTCAGCATAATTTTCTATGGTGAACATCTTTTCATGTATTTAGTGCCATCTATGTATATTTTTAAGTGAAGTGTCTCTTGAATAGTGGATTAAAATTTTTTTTTGTTTACTGTTGAGTTTGGAGGGTTCTTTGAAGTTTTATTTATTTATTTATTTTAATAAATTCGTGGTTTGCAAACATTTTTTCCTGGTCTGTAGCTACTCTTTTCATCCTCTTAACAGGATCTTTAATAGAACAAACGTTTTTAATTTTTATAAAGTCTGATTTATCGCTTTTTTCTTTCATGGCTCTTGCTTTTTGTGTTAAGTCTAAGAACTCTTTGAGAGATGCCAATTGTAATCCCAAATGACTCAGTCTTGAATGCCATAATCCCGAATGTTGAAATCTCTAAAGATCAAAATTCCAAAAGTCGAAACCTCTAACACCTAAAATCCCTAAAATTTTAAATCCTGAAAATCAGAGTTAGTGCATTTTAGATTGTCTGCAGGATAGCTGCATCATTTTAGTTGCATTATGTTATGCAGAATGATTACTTTGTTATTGTCTTTATTTGGAAGTCATGGTTTGAGGAAATGCAATTGAGTGCCAAACTGGCAAGGGGTGAATTCATGGCCTTAATTTTAGTTGCCAACTTGACTGGACTAAGAATCACCTATACACTTGGTAAAGCATATTTTGGGTGTGTTTCCAGAAGAGATTAGTGTGTGAGTCTCAGTGGACTAGGTGAGGAAAATCTGCCCTCAATCTCGGCAAGCACTACTCAATCAGCAAGGGGGCTGAAGATAACAAATACAGAAGGTGAACTGATCTCTCTCTGAGAGCTGGGAGAGACCTTTCTTCTGTTTTTTTTTTTTTTTTTTTTTTTTTTTGTCTGTCACAGTATTTCACATGACCACAGTTATATAAGTGATTCCTTTATAAATATGTTCTATCTGCTCATAACTGTTATACATGCACAACTGTCTTTTTAGTATGCTGAGTGTATATGTTTGCAAAACATGCATGTTATTGTTGCCTTTTTTCTTATGTAAAGTGACCTATGAAGTGTTCTGTTGTGTTTTTAAATATTTCTCAAATAAACCCCCTTTAAAAGTGTAAATAAATATATTTTAAAGATTTTTTTAAATTATTTTTTTCCAGAATTGTATTTTTAGAATTTTGATCTTTCAGGATTGTGATTTTGGGGATTTTGGACTTTATAAATTTTAATCTTCAGGGATTTCAGCATTCAGGATCATGGCATTCTGGATTGAGTCTTTTGGGATTATGACCCAAGTCCCTCTTGGAGTAACTGTAGATCCCAAAGATTCATCCTAACTTTTTTTTTTGAAGTTTTATAGTGTTATATTTTATGCGTAAGTCTATGATCCATTTTAAGTTAATTTTTATGTAACATATTAGACTTCAGTGAAGGTATTTTCTTCTTTTTTTTTGTCTTTGTATATCCAATTTATCAAACATTATTTCTTAAAAAGGCTATTTATCCTTCATTGAATTGTTTTGCACTTTTGTCAAAAACAAATTGGACATATTTGTGGGTCTGTTTCTGGGTTTGCTGTTCTGTTCCCTTGATTTATGTATCTATCCCTATCCAATACCTCTCAATCTTTATTATTGTAGCTATATAGTGCCTTGAAATTGGGTAGACTGAGCTTTCTACTTTATTCTTCTTTTTGAAAAATTATTTTGGTTATTCTAATGCTTTTTGCCTTTCTATATAAATTTTAAAATAGTCTTGTATCTACAGAACAGTCTTGGGGTTTTGCTAGGAATTTCTTTAAGTCATTATGTCAATTTGGGAAAATTGGCATCTTTACCATATTCAGTCTTCTGATCCACGAGCATGTTATTTCTATCCTTTTATTTAAATTTTCTTTGATTTCTTTCATCAGTATTGTGTAGTTTTCATCACATACATATTGTACATAAGTTTTGTTATCAAGAAAGTCTCTCTCTATTCTTATTTTTTTAGGAAAGTGTTTAACACAAATGTGCTGAATTTTGTCAAATGCTTTTTCTCTATTGGTTGATATGATCATGTAAACTTTTTTCCTTAACTTGTAATATGGTAGATTACATTGATGAATTTTAAAATATTGAACCAGATTATATCACTAGAATAAACCTCACTTGGTCATGATGTACAAATTTTTAAATGTATTTCTGAATTCTATTTGCTAATATTTTGTTGAGAATTTTTACATTTATCCATGAAAGATACTGGCCTATGATTTTCTTTTAATGTACTGTCTTTTTCTCATTTTGATGTCAGATATCAGAGCTTTATAAAATGAATTGAAAAATATTCCGTTCTTTTATTTTGCTGGAAGAGATTGTGTAGAATTGCTCTTAATTCTTTAAATGTCTTGTAGAATTCTCCAGTGAAACCATCTGTGCCTGGAGAGGTGGGACTGTTGGGATTTCCAGGATTTGTGAACTCAGTTTTCTTAAATAGTAATATGGCTATTCAAATCATCTCTTTCTTATTGTGTGAATTGTGATAGTTTGTGTTTTACAAGGAATTGATGCATTTTGTTTAAGTTGTTAAACATGTGTGTAGTGTTTTGAGTAGTATCCTTTTATTATTTCTTTAGCATCTGCAGGGTCTGTAGTGATATTATTCCTTTATCATTTCTAATACTTATATTGGCAATTTGTGTCTTCCATCTTTTCTGTTTGTCAGTCTTGCCAGAGGTTTGTTAATTTTGTTGATCTTTTCAAAGCACCAACTCTTTGTTTTGTTGATTTTCTTTATCATTTTTCTATATTCAATTTCATTGATTTCTAACCTTATCTTTATTATATTTTTCCTTCTTGCTTTGGATTTATTTTTGCTCTACTACTCCTAGTTTTTTAAAGGTAGAAGCTTAGTATATTGATGTGAGACATTTTCTTTATTCTAATATGTGCATTTAGTGCTATATATTTCCCTCCTAGTACTTCTTTAGTTTATGTCCCACAAATTTTGATATGCTGTGTTTTCATTTCCATTCAGTTCAGTTTTGATTTCCTCTGAGACCTCCTCTTTGACCCATGGATTATTTTTTAGATATATGGTGCTAAGTTTCCAAGTGTTTGGAGGTTTTCCTGTTATGTTTATGTTATTGGTTTCCAGTTTGATTCTATTGTGGTAAGATAACATACACCATATGATTGCATTTCTTTTAATTTGCTGCGTTTTTTTTTTTTTTAAATGATCAAATATATGGTCTAAGTAACATTTTGCGGACATTTGTAAAGAATATGCATCCTGCTATTGTTAGAGTGTTCTATAAATGTTGAGTACATCTTGTTGGTTAATGGTGTTAATTTCTTCTATATTCTTGATGATTTGCTGTGCAATTGTTGTATTAGTTGTTGAGAGAGTGTTGAATTCTCAAACTGTAATTGTGAATTTGTCATTTGCTCTTTTCATTTCTATTAGGTTTTGCTTCATATATTTTGCAGTTTTATTGTTTTGTTCAGACACATTTACAATTGCTATATCTTCTTGGTGGACTGACCCTTTTATCATTATATAATGTCCTTGTCTGCTGATGTTCTGAAATCTATTTTATCTGATATTAATATAGACACTCCTGATTTCCCTTAGTCACCATTCATAATACACCTTTTTCCATCTTTCTACTTTTAACCTGCCTATATCATTGTATTTGAAGTGAATTTCTGGTCAACAACATATAGTTGAAACATGCTTATTAATCCATTCTGCTATCACTTTTAATTGGTGTATTCAGATCATTTACATTTAATGTAACTATTGATCTGACAGGGCTCAGTCTTCCATTTTAGTTTTTGTTTTCTGTGTTTTTGAAAATATTTTTTGTTCCTCTATATTTTTTTCTCATCTTCTTAAGGGTTACTTAAAGATTTTTGAATTCCATTTTCATTTGTCTATGATGTTTTAGAGTATATCTGTTCCTATAGCTTTGTTTGTTTGTTTTACTTTAAGTTCTGGGATACATGTGCAGAACATGCAGGTTTGTTACACAGGTACTTTTGGTGCTTTGCTGCACCTACCAACCCATAATCTAGGTTTTAAATCCCGCAGGCATTAGGTATTTGTCCTAATGCTCTCTCTCCCCTTGTCCCCACCCCCTGACAAGTCTCGGTATATGGTGTTCCCCTCCCTTAGTCCATGTGTTCTCATTGTTCAATTCACACTGATGAGTGAGAACATGCAGTGTTTGGTTTTCTTTTCCTGTGTTAGTTTGCTGAGAATGATGGCTTCCAGCTTCATCCATGTGCCTGCAAAGGACATGAACTCATTCTTTTTATGGCTGCATAGTATTCCGTGGTATATATGTGCCACCTTTTCTTTATCTTGTCTATCATTGATGGGCATTTGGGTTGGTTCCAAGTGTTTACTATTGTGAATAGTGCTGCAGTAAACATACCTGTGCATGTGTCTTTATAGTAGAATGATTTATAATCCTTTGGGTATATACCCAGTAATGGGATTGCTGAGTCAAATTGTATTTCTTATTCTACATCCTTGAGAAATTGCCACATTCTCTTCCACAATGGTTGAACTAATTTATACTCCTACCAACAGTGTAAAAGCTTTCCTATTTCTGCACATCCTCTCCAGCATCTGTTGTTTCCAGACTTTTAAAGAATCACCATTCTACGACCATTAAAAAGTCAGGAAACAACAGATGTTGGAGAGAATGTGGAGAAATAGGAATGCTTTTACACTATTGGTGGGAGTGTAAATTAGTTCAACCATTGTGGAAGACAGTGTAGTGATTCCTCAAGGATCTAGAACCAGTAACACCATTTGACCCAGCAATCCCATTACTGGGTATATACCCCAAGGATTATTAACCATACTACTGTAAAGACACATGCACACGTATGTTTATTGCAGCACTATTCACAATAGCAAAGACTTGGAACCAACCCAAATGTCCATCAGTGATAGACTGGATAAAGAAAATGTGGCACATATACACCATGGAATACTATGCAGCCATAAAAAATGATGAATTCTTGTCTTTTGCAGGGACATGGATGAAGCTGGAAACCGTCATTCTGAGTAAATGTCACAAGGACAGAAAACCAAACACCACATGTTCTCACTCATAGATGGGAGTTGAACAGCAAGAACACATGGACACAGGGTGGGGAACATCACACATTGGGCCTGTCAGGGTGTGGGGGGATGGGGGAGGGATAGCTTTAGGAGAAATACCTAATGTAAATGATGAGTTGATGGGTGCAGCAAACAAACATGGCACATGTATAACTATGTAACAAACCTGCATGTTGTGCACATGTACCCTAGAACTTAAAGTATAATAATAATTTTAAAAATCATCATTCTAACTGGCGTGAGATGTTATCTCATTGTGGTTTTGATTTGCACTTCTCTAATGACCAGTCATGATGAGCTTTTTTTCATATGTTTGTTGGCCGCATAAATGTCTTCTTCGAGAAGTGTCTGTTCATATCCTTTTCTCACTTTTTGATGGTGTTGTTTGCTTTTTCTTGTAAATTTGTTTAAGTTCCTTGTAGATTCTGGATATTTGACTGCTGTCAGATGGGTAGATTGCAAAATTTTTCTCCCATTCTGTAGGCTGCCTCTTCACTCTGATGGTAGTTTCTTTTGCTGTGCAGAAGCTCTTTAGTTTCATTAGATCCCATTTGTCAATTTTGACTTTTGTTGCCATTACTTTTGGTGTTTTAGTCATGAAGTCTTTGCCCATGCCTATGTCCTGAATGGTGTTGCCTAGGTTTTCTTCTAGAGTTTTTATGGTTTTGGGTTTTACATTTAAGTCTTTAATCCATCTTGAGTTAATTTTGGTATAAGGTGTAAGGAAGGGGTCCAGTTTCTGTTTTCTGCATATGGCTAGCCAGTTTTCCCAGCACCATTTATTGAATAGGGAATCTTTTCCCCATTGCTTGTTTTTATCAGGTTTGTCAAAAATTAGATGGTTGTAGACGTGTGGTGTTATTTTTGTGGTGTATGTTCTGTTCCATTGGTCTGTATATCTGTTTTGGTACAAGCACCATGCTGTTTTGGTTACTTTAACCTGATAGTATAGTTTGATGTCAGGTAGCATGATGCCTCCAGCTTTGTTCTTTTGCCTAGGATTGTCTTGGTTATACAGGACCTTTTTTGGTTCCACATGAAATTCAAAGTAGTTTTTTCTAATTCTGTGAAGTCAATGGTAGCTTGATGGGAATAGCATTGAATCTATAAATTACTTTGGGCAGTATGGCCGTTTTCATGATACTGATTCTTCCTATCCAGGAGCATGGAATGTTTTTCCATTTGTTTGTGTCCTCTCTTATTTCTTCGAGCACTGGTTTGTAGTTCTCCTTGAAGAGGTCCTTCACATCCCTTGTAAGTTGTATTCCTAGGTATTTTATTCTCTTTGTAGCAATTGTGAATGGGAGTTCACTCATGATTTGGCTCTCTATTTGTCTATTATTGGTGTATAGAAATGCTTGTGATTTTGCACATTGATTTTGTGCAAAATCCTAAGATTTTGCTGAAGTTGCTTATCAGTTTAAGGAGTTTTGGGGCTGAGATGATGGGGCTTTCTAAATATACAGTCATGTCATCTGCAAACAGAGACAATTTGACTTCCTTTTTTCCTATTTGAATACCCTTTATTTCTTTCCCTTGCCTGATTGCCCTGGCCAGAACTTCCAGTACTATGTTGAATAGGAGTGGTGAGAGAGGGTATCCTTGTCCTGTGCTGGTTTTCAAAGGAAATGCTTCCAGCTTTTGCCCATTCAGTGTGATATTGGCTATGGGTTTGTCATGAATAGCTCTTAGTATTTTGAGATATGTTGCATCAATACCTAGTTTATTGAGAGTTTTTAGCATGAAGGGGTGTTGGAATTTATCAAAGGCCTTTTCTGCATCTATTGAGATAATCATGTGGTTTTTGTCATTGGTTCGGTTTATGTGATGGATTACATTTATTGATCTGCATATGTTGAACCAACCTTGCATCCCAGGGATGAAGCCGACTTGATGATTGTGGATAAGCTTTTTGATGTGCTACTTGCGAGTATTTTATTGAGGATTTTTGCATTGATGTTCATCAGGGATATTGGCCTGAAATTTTCTTTTTTTGTTGTGTCTCTGCCAGGATTTTGTATCAGGATGATACTGGCCTCATAAAATGAGTTAGGGAGGAGTCTCTCTTTTTCTATTGTTTGGAATAGTTTCAGAAGGAATGCTACCAGCTCCTGTTTGTACCTCTGGTAGAATTCGGCTGTAAATCCATCTAGTCTTGCTCTTTTTTTGATTGGTATGCTATTAATTATTGCCTCAATTTCAGAGCTTGTTATTGGTCTATTCAGGGATTCCACTTCTTCCTGGTGTAGTCTTGGGAGGGTGCATGTGTCCAGGAATTTATCCATTTCTTCTAGATTTTCTAATTTATTTGCATAGAGGTGTTTATAGTATTCTTTGATGGTAGTTTGTATTTCTGTGGGATCAATGATGATATCCCCTTTATCATTTTTTATTGTGTCTCTTTGATTCTTCTCTCTTGTCTTCTTTATTAGTCTGGCTCTTCAGTTCTGCTCTGATCTTAGTTATTTCTTGTCTTCTGCTAGCTTTTGAAATTGTTTCCTCTTGCTTCTCTATCTCTTTTAATTGTGAGGTTAGGGTATCAATTTGAGATCTTTCCAGATATCTCAGGTGAACATTTAGTGCTATAAATTTCCCTCTCAACACTGCCTTAGCTGTGTCCGAGATTCTGGTACATTGTCTCTTTGTTCTCATTGGTTTCAAAGAACTTCTTTATTTCTGTCTTAATTTTGTTATTTACCCAGTAGTCTTTCAGGAGCAGGTTGTTCAATTTCCATGTAATTGTGTGCTTTCGAGTGAGTTTCTTAATCCTGAGTTCTAATTTGTTTGCACTATGGTCTGAGAGACTGTTATTATTTCCATTATTTTGCATTTGCTGAGGAGTGTTTTACTTCCAGTTATGTGGCTGATTTTAGAATACATGCTATTTGGTGCTGAGAAAAATGTGTACTCTGTTGATTTGGGGTGGAGAGTTCTGTAGATGTCTATTAGGTCCACTTGGTCCAGAGCTAAGTTAAAGTCCTGAATGTCCTTGTTAATTTTCTGTCTCATTGATCTGTCTAATATTGTCAGTGGGGTGTTAAAGTCTCCCACTATTATGTGTGGGAGTCTAAGTCTCTTTGTAGGTCTCTAAGAACTTGTTCTATGAATCTGGGTGCTCCTGTACTGGGTGCATATATATTTAGGGTAGTTAACTCTTCTTATTGCATTGATCCCTTTACCATTATCTAATGCCCTTCTTTGTCTTTTTGGATCTTTGTTGGTTTAAAGTCTGTTTTATCACAGATGAGGATTGCAACCCTTGTTTTTTTTTTAGTTTCCATTTGCTTGGTAAATATTCTTCCATTCCTTTATTTTGAGCCTATGTGTGTCTTTGCATGTGAGATGGGTCTCCTGAATACAACACACCAATGGGTCTTGACTCTTTATCCAATTTGCAAGTCTGCGTTTTTTAATTGGAGCATGGTTCCGTTTTGCATTTAAGGTTAATATTGTTATGTGTGAATTTGATCCTGTCATCATGATGCTAGCCGGTTATTTTGCACATTAGTTGTTGCAGTTTCTTCATAGTGTCATTGGTTTTTATATTTTGGCATGTTTTTGCAGTGGCTGGTACCAGTTTTTCCTTTCCATATTTAGTGCTTCCTTCAGGGGCTCTTGCAAGGCAGGCCTAGTGGTGACAAAATCCCTCAACTTTTGCTTGTCTGGAAAGGATTTTATTTCTCCTTTGCTCATGAAGCTTAGTTCGGGTGGATATGAAATTCTGGGTTGAAAATTATTTTCTTGAAGAATGTGGAATATTGGCCTCCAGTCTCTTCTGGCTTGTAGGATTTCTGCAGAGATATCCACTGTCAGTCTGATGGGCTTCCCTTTTAGGTAACCTGACCTTTCTCTCTGGCTACCCTTAACATTTTTTCCTTTGTTTCAACCTTGGAGAATCTGACACTTATGTGTCTTAGGGTTGCTCTTCCTGAGGAATATCTTTGTGGTGTTCTCTGTATTTCCTGAATTTGAATGTTGGCATGTCTTGCTCTGTTGGGAAAGTTCTCCTGGATTATACCCTGAAGTGTGTTTTCCACCTTGGTTCCATTCTCCCTGTCACTTTCAGGTACACCAATTAGTCATAGCTTTGGTCTTTTCACATAGTCTCATATTTCTTGGAGGCTTTGTTTGTTCCATTTCATTCTTTTTTCTTTAAGTGGTTGCTCTAGGTATTACTTTATATATACAAGACGTATCAAGGTTTACAGGTATTATCATTTTACCAATTCTAGTACAGAAATCTTATCTCCTTTTATCCTCCCATATTTATATTATTGTCTTAAATATTTTCTCTATATACATTTAGGACAATATCAGATAGTTTTATAATTTTTTGCTTCAACAAACATAATCATTTATTTAAAACTTTTTTATTGACAATAGAACTAGCTGATTTATTCCTTAAATTGTTTTTTTAACTTTTTTTTTTTTAAATTTATTTATTATTATTAAACTTCATGTTGTAGGGTACATGTGCACAACCTGCAGGTTTGCTACATATGTATACTTGTGCCATGTTGGTGTGCTGCACCCATCAACTCGTCATTTACATCAGGTATAACTCCCAATGCAATCCCTCCCCCCTCCCCCCTCCCCATGATAGGCCCCGGTGTGTGATGTTCCCCTTCCCGAGTCCAAGTGATCTCATTGTTCAGTTCCCGCCTATGAGTGAGAACATGCGGTGTTTGGTTTTCTGTTCTTGTGATAGTTTGCTGAGAATGATGGTTTCCAGCTGCATCCATGTCCCTACAAAGGACACAAACTCATCCTTTTTTATGGCTGCATAGTATTCCATGGTGTATATGTGCCACATTTTCTTAATCCAATCTGTCACTGATGGACATTTGGGTTGATTCCAAGTCTTTGCTATTGTGAATAGTGCTGCAATAAACATACGTGTGCATGTGTCTTTATAGCAGCATAATTTATAATCCTTTGGGTATATACCTAGTAATGGGATGGCTGGGTCATATGGTACATCTAGTTCTAGATCCTTGAGGAATCGCCATACTGTTTTCCATAATGGTTGAACTAGTTTACAATCCCACCAACAGTGTAAAAGTGTTCCTATTTCTCCACATCCTCTCCAGCACCTGTTGTTTCCTGACTTTTGAATGATCGCCATTCTAACTGGTGTGAGATGGTATCTCATTGTGGTTTTGATTTGCATTTCTCTGATGGCCAGTGATGATGAGCATTTTTTCATGTGTCTGTTGGCTGTATGAATGTCTTCTTTTGAGAAATGTCTGTTCATATCCTTTGCCCACTTTTGGATGGGGTTGTTTGTTTTTTTCTTGTAAATTTGTTTGAGTTCTTTGTAGGTTCTGGATATTAGCCCTTTGTCAGATGAGTAGATTGCAAAAATTTTCTCCCATTCTGTAGGTTGCCTGTTCACTCTGATGGTAGTTTCTTTTGCTGTGCAGAAGCTCTTTAGTTTAATGAGATCCCATTTGTCAATTTTGGCTTTTGCTGCCGTTGCTTTTGGTGTTTTAGACATGAAATCTTTGCCCATGCCTGTGTCCTGAATGGTACTACCTAGGTTTTCCTCTAGGATTTTTATGGTATTAGGTCTAACATTTAAGTCTCTAATCCATCTTGAATTAATTTTCGTATAAGGAGTAAGGAAAGGATCCAGTTTCAGCTTTCTACTTATGGCTAGCCAGTTTTCCCAGCACCATTTATTAAATAGGGAATCCTTTCCCCATTTCTTGTTTCTCTCAGGTTTGTCAAAGATCAGATGGCTGTAGATGTGTGGTATTATTTCTGAGGACTCTGTTCTGTTCCATTGGTCTATATCTCTGTTTTGGTACCAGTACCATGCTGTTTTGGTTACTGTAGCCTTGTAGTATAGTTTGAAGTCAGGTAGCGTGATGCCTCCAGCTTTGTTCTTTTGACTTAGGATTGTCTTGGAGATGTGGGCTCTTTTTTGGTTCCATATGAACTTTAAAGCAGTTTTTTCCAATTCTGTGAAGAAGCTCATTGGTAGCTTGATGGGGATGGCATTGAATCTATAAATTACCTTGGGCAGTATGGCCATTTTCACGATATTGATTCTTCCTATCCATGAGCATGGTATGTTCTTCCATTTGTTTGTGTCCTCTTTGATTTCACTGAGCAGTGGTTTGTAGTTCTCCTTGAAGAGGTCCTTTACATCCCTTGTAAGTTGGATTCCTAGGTATTTTATTCTCTTTGAAGCAATTGTGAATGGAAGTTCATTCCTGATTTGGCTCTCTGTTTGACTGTCACTGGTGTATAAGAATGCTTGTGATTTTTGCACATTAATTTTGTATCCTGAGACTTTGCTGAAGTTGCTTATCAGCTTAAGGAGATTTTGGGCTGAGACAATGGGGTTTTCTAAATATACAATCATGTCGTCTGCAAACAGGGACAATTTGACTTCTTCTTTTCCTAACTGAATCCCCTTGATTTCTTTCTCTTGCCTGATTGCCCTAGCCAGAACTTCCAACACTATGTTGAATAGGAGTGGTGAGAGAGGGCATCCCTGTCTTGTGCCAGTTTTCAAAGGGAATTTTTCCAGTTTTTGCCCATTCAGTATGATATTGGCTGTGGGTTTGTCATAAATAGCTCTTATGATTTTGAGGTACGTTCCATCAATACCGAATTTATTGAGCGTTTTTAGCATGAAGGGCTGTTGAATTTTGTCAAAAGCCTTTTCTGCATCTATTGAGATAATGATGTGGTTCTTGTCTTTGGTTCTGTTTATATGCTGGATTATGTTTATTGATTTGCGAATGTTGAACCAGCCTTGCATCCCAGGGATGAAGCCCCCTTGATCATGGTGGATAAGCTTTTTGATGTGCTGCTGAATCCGGTTTGCCAGTATTTTATTGAGGATTTTTGCATCGATGTTCATCAGGGATATTGGTCTAAAATTCTCTTTTTTTGTTGTGTCTCTGCCAGGCTTTGGTATCAGGATGATGTTGGCCTCATAAAATGAGTTAGGGAGGATTCCCTCTTTTTCTATTGATTGGAATAGTTTCAGAAGGAATGGTACCAGCTCCTCCTTGTACCTCTGGTAGAATTCAGCTGTGAATCCATCTGGTCCTGGACTTTTTTTCACTGGTAGGCTATTAATTATTGCCTCAATTTCAGAGCCTGCTATTGGTCTATTCAGGGATTCAACTTCTTCCTGGTTTAGTCTTGGAAGAGTGTAAGTGTCCAGGAAATTATCCATTTCTTCTAGATTTTCCAGTTTATTTGCGTAGAGGTGTTTATAGTATTCTCTGATGGTAGTTTGTATTTCTGTGGGGTCGGTGGTGATATCCCCTTTATCATTTTTAATTGCGTCGATTTGATTCTTCTCTCTTTTCTTCTTTATTAGTCTTGCTAGTGGTCTGTCAATTTTGTTGATCTTTTCAAAAAACCAACTCCTGGATTCATTGATTTTTTGGAGGGTTTTTTGTGTCTCTATCTCCTTCAGTTCTGCTCTGATCTTAGTTATTTCTTGCCTTCTGCTAGCTTTCGAATGTGTTTGCTCTTGCTTCTCTAGTTCTTTTAATTGCGATGTTAGAGTGTCAATTTTAGATCTTTCCTGCTTTCTCTTGTGGGCATTTAGTGCTATAAATTTCCCTCTACACACTGCTTTAAATGTGTCCCAGAGATTCTGGTATGTTGTATCTTTGTTCTCATTGGTTTCAAAGAACATCTTTATTTCTGCCTTCATTTCGTTATGTACCCAGTAGTCATTCAGGAGCAGGTTGTGTTTTTTTAACTTTTATTTTAAGTTCAGGGGTACATGTGCAGATTTGTTATACACGCATACTCCTCAGCAAATGCAAAATAATGGAAATAATAACAGTTTCTCAGATCACAGTGCAATCAAATTAGAACTCAGGATTTGTTGCACAGATTATGTCATCACCCAGGTATTAAGTCTAGTACTCATTAGTTATTTTTCCTGATCCTCTCCTTCCTTCCACTTTCCAACCTCTGGTAGGCCCCAGTGTCTGTTGTTCTCCTTTATGTGTCCATGTGTTCTCATTATTTATCCCCTACTTATAAGTGAAAACATGAGGTATTTGGTTAGTTTGCTAAGAATAATGGCCTCCAGCTCCATCCATATTCCTGCCAAGGACATGATCTCATTATTTTTTATGGCTGCATAGTGTTCCATGGTGCATATATACTACATTTTCTTTATCCAGTCTACCATTGATGGGCATTAAGGTTGATTCCATATCTTTGCTATTGTGAACGGTGCTGCAATGAACATACACATGAATTTGTCTTTACGATAGAATGATTTATATTCTGTTGGGTATATACCCAGTAATGGGATTGCTGAGTAGAATAGCAGTTCTGTTTTTAGGTCTTTGAGGAATTGCCACACTGTTTTCCACAATGTTTGAACTAATGTATACACCCACCAATAGTGTATAAGTGTCCTTTTTCTCTGTAAACTCACCAGCATCTGTTATTTTTTGACTTTTTAGTAAAAGCCATTCTGACTGGTATGAGATGGTATCTCATTGTGTTTTTGATTTGAATTTCTCTAATGATCAATGATATTGAGTTTTTTTCCATATGTTTGTTGGCTGCATTTATGTCTTCTTTTGAAAAGTGTTCATGTCCCTTGCCCACTTTAATAGGGTTGTTTGTTTTCTGCTTGTAAATTTGTTTAAGTTCCTTATAGATGTGGAATATTAGACATTTGTTAGATGCATAGTTTGCAGACATTTTCTCCTATTATGTAGGTCGTCTGTTTACTTTTTGATAATTTGTTTGTTTTTTGCTCTGCAGAAGCTCTTTAGTTTAATTAGATCCCATTTGTCAATTTTTTTTTTTGGTTGAAATTGCTTTTGGCTTCTTCATCATGGAATCTTCGCCCATGCTTATGTCCATGAAATTTCTGCCCATGCTTATGACAACTTAGGTATTGCCTATGTTGTCCTCCAGGGTTTTTATGTTTTGGGGTTTTACTTTTAAGTCTTTAATCCACCTTGTGTTAATTTAACAAGCATAATTTAGAGAACTCAGTAGAGGAAGAAAGGCCTACTGTATTTATGCATGTTTTCCCTTATCATGTTCTTTATTCCTGTCTGATGCTCCAAGATTTCTTTTTTTATTGTTTCCTTTCTATTTAGAAGAACTTCCTTTGGCTAATCTTTTAGAATGAGTCTGCTGGTGACAAATTCTCTTGGTTTTTTCATTTGAGAATCTGAGAATGTCTTTCTTTCTTTTTCATTCCCTAAGATACTTTTTCTGAGTATACAATTCTGAGTCAACTGTTCTTTTCTTTCAGCACATGAAAAATATTGTGCCAATTACTTTTGGCCTCTATGGTTTCTGATGATAAGTTCACTGTCAATCTAATTGTTTTTTTCACTATGGGTATGGTTTTCTCTGACTGCTTTCATGTTTTTTCTTTTTCTTTGTCTTTAGTTTTCCAAAGTTTAATTATAACGTGTTACTTAGATATTTTTATATTGTATTATGAGACTCTGGATCTTATTTAAGTTTCTGCTTTACCTGGATTTTTCTGGTACAAGTCCAGCAGGGAAGGAGAGGAGTTGCTTTGTTACTGCCAGGTGGAGGTAGAAGTCTAAGTTTCCCACTTGGCCTCTTTTGACACCTGAGGTGGAGGCTCCTCATTACTGCTGGGTAGGGGTAGAAATTTTGCCTTTGTATATGATCTCCACTGACAATGTACTGCAACTGGCTTATTGCTGTTTGGTGATGGTTGAAGTCTTGACCCTTTTTTAGGCATTCTCTGATACCACATAGCAAAGAGGATTGTGGTGGAAATCCAAGCTCCCACATGGCCTCCACTGACCCTGTTGGGGCAGAGGCTTGCTATCTGTCAGCAGGGATAGAAATCTGGCTTCCTGATTGGCTTTCTGTGATACTACCCTAGTGGGTGTTGGGCCAATGTCTCAGTCTGCTGGTGCAGCTATAACAAAATACCACAAACAGGCTAATTTATAGGGGACAGAAATTTATTTTTCACAGTTCTGGAGGTTGAAAGTCCAAGTTCAAGATGCTGGCCTGTTTGATGTCTCATGAGAGGTCCATCTGTGCTTCCAAGATGGCATCTTATTGCTGCATCTATGGAAGGGACAAATGCTATGTCCTCACATGGCAGAAAGATGGAAGAGCAAAAAAGGGCCTACCTACCTCTCTCTGGCACTTTTATAAGGGATAAAAAACAAAGTAGAGCCCTCAGGGCTTAATTACTTTTCAAAAGTCCCATCTCTTAATACTTTGCCGTGGGGATTAAGTTTCAATATGAATTTTGGAGGGGACACAAACATTCAAACTGTAGCAGCCACTGTGTTACAGCCTCTTAAGGGTGAAGTCTAGGCTTCCCTCTCAGCCTTTGCTGGTGTGGGTGGGAGTAGGGTCACAGCTTTGTTTGTGGTGTTTGGTTGAAGTAGAATAGTTATTGTCTAAAGGTTTTCTGTTTTGCTAGGTTGTCCCTTTCCTGGTCTTTTGGCTAGTGAGAACAGGCTTTTGTTGAGACATTTAAAAAAATCAGAATCCATTTGCATTTCTGGGCTGCTGAACTCTTTAGCTCCATGTCTGGGATATATAAGGCAACTCACCACCATGTCTTTCCTTGGGTCCTAAGATCCCCAGCCAGTCTGCCTTCTCTCCACCTTTCAGTCTTTTTATATTTGCTTTATACATAATGTCTGGGGTTTTTAGTTGTAGCTAGTGGGAGGAATAGGGAAAAGTACATCTACTTCATCTTCCCAGACTGTTCATTTTATTTTTATGTGTAGGTAATGTCCTTGGCTTTTATACTTGGAGCATAGGCCAAGTCTAACCTTATCATTTGCTGTGTTAAAAGACAATGTTTGGAAGTATGGGATGTGAAGAGAGAAGATATTTGAACTTTTTCTTTCGGGAAACAGCCTTTTGTGATGGCTTTTAATTCTTATCAAGATGGGTGTTCAGGAAGAAGTAATTATTGGGAGTGGACAACTCATAGAATGTAAAGCAGGGGTGCCTAATGCAGTGGGTAATCAGCAGATCTAAGGCTTCCCCTGCACTTCTGCTAGGTGGCTGCTGCCATGGGGACTGCCCTAATCAACAGACTTCTTAATTAGGAGGAGAGGGAGCAGTAGGGTAAACCTTGCTGTCAGCTTCCCTTCTCCCTTTCCCTTCCCCTGATTCCTTGTCAGGAAAAAGGAAAAGTATCATTTTTTTTCATTAGAGATAACAGGAATCATGTTTGGTTCGACAGTATTTGTAAATATGCTTTAATAAACAATTCAATTGTGCTCATTTACAGTTTTACATAAGCTGTGAGTCAGTTTCATACTGCAACAGTTTGTTCTCATCTTTTGATTATCCTTCATCATTCTGATGTGAAAATCATGTTGAAGGGGAAATTATTCGTGCATTATAATGAGTATAACTTGCATCCTAGCGGCCTTGAAATGCAGTTTACTAAACTAAATACAAAAGACTACAGTCTAAACATAGAATTCGCCATAGTCAAGCTCTTCCTGTGAAGGCTTGAAGAAAAAAACAACCTAGGGAATTGTCACACTTCCCATTGTTATTCACACGCTTGTTTGGGATCTGACAGTGGCAGCTGCCAGAGCCCTGACATTTCAGCAGAGAGGGGAACAGGGCAAAAGTTAGAAGTCTCTGGATCTGAGGAGAACTCTCAAATTCACTGTAAGCCTCAGGCTGTCTTGAAAATGTGATAATGGTTGTAGAATTTGGATAGATGATTTCTCTAGAAAAACAAATTTTATTAGATAACAGCATGCAAGAACACTATAAAACACAGAATTAAAGTACCACTGAATCCTACAAAGTACTTTAAATTCTCCTTCTTAACTGGCTTGCCATTCAAGTCAACAAATATTTATCAAAAAATTACCATGTGTCTGGTCCACTGGGGGCAGTTGGGGTACGAAGATGAACAAGCCCTGATCCCTGTCTTTAAGGAGCATTAATGTAGAGGAAAAACAAAAATGTATACAAATAACTGCTATAAAATGTGCCTACATAAAGCTTCATGAAGGAATTGCCATTTGAACTGAACGTTGAAGGATTATTTAGTGGCTGCAAGAAGTAGATATGAACTCTGGCTAATTGGAAAAAAAAATTAAAAAAATTCACGAAGGGGAATCTGTTGGGGATTGTGGAAGTAGCTCCTGAATTGACATAAAAAGCTGTGCCTTTAAGGAAACATGTTATAGATTGATGTACTAGGGATTGATGGAAATTTTTTTTTTTTTTTCCAGAGTATGGCCTATAAGGATGAGTCAACTCCAGTGCTTTTGGGTTGGGTCACTTCTTTTAAGGTACAAATTTCAAGGTAAGAGGGATGGGCCATATACCCATCTCTGGCCAATGCAATGCCTGGGGAGTCATTCCTTAAAGGAAGAACATAAGCTCTAATTAAAAGCCCAGTTACTCTGGCATTGGGCAGCACAAACCATGGACAGGTGGAAGGAATATCTGAGCAGAGAGGCAGAGGCAGAGACATAAGAATGTTTGGGTACAGCAAAGCATCAGGTCCAGTTGTGCATAAGGTGAAGGAAGGGTAAAGTTGGGAGAGATGAGGAAGAAGAGGCAGGTTGCAAGTGGGTTATGGAAGACCTTAGCTGCCATGTTTGGAATTGATGATAGAGTCATTGGCAGGGCTGGGAGAAACAGATCTGGTAAGAACTGTTCCAGAGAACAGTTCTCTGGAAACAAGACTTGGGTTATAAAAGGAAATATGGGGCAAGAAGGTAAAGGATTTTGCTTAGGTGAAAAGGGGGAATGAAGGCTTTTAATGATATTATGCTTTACGTAACTCTAAAATGACCACAGTGAACACTTTATACATTTTATTTTTACCCAGTAGAGAGGACAAGGCATGCATTGTTCCCCCTTTTAACAGATACAATAGCAGAGGCTCCAGATATTTAAGTGTCATGCTCTAGATACCATGATGAGTAAGAAGGAGCCAGGGCTTGCACTTGGCCATCTTCCTGGGGGCTCTTTCTAACATGTGAGACCTTGCAGCTGGATCCAGCTGACTTTGCTTTGCTGCACCACAGACTGTGACCCATTTCTTCACCACCAAGATGATATTCTTTTGAGGTTGCGCCCTTGAGCAAATAGCTCCAGTACATCTGAATCTTGGCTTGCACCTGATGTGCTTATGTGGCCTGAATGCGGGTTTTCTTTTTCCCCCATGGGAGAGGATTTTCCAAAAGGAGTTTCAAAAATAATCTGTGGTGGATACTAAACATGTGCTCAGCAGCTAAGTGAAAGGACAATGATAGTGTAGCAGGAAATGGCAGTGGAGTGTTAAGAATGTTGAGCTTTGGAGTCAGGTCGCCTGAGCTAAAATCTCTGCTCTGCCTCTTACTAATGGCATGACCTAAGCCAAGATACTTGACTTTCTAAATCTGTTTCTGTATCTGCAAAATGGCGATAATAATGAATCCACCCCATAGAGTTGTGAGGATTCAATGTGATAATGCAAATAGAGACCTTGGAAGAGTATCTAGCTTATAGTAAGTATTTAATAATGTTGCTGCTCTGGTTATTGCTGTTACTGTCGTACCTAAAACATGGTGGGAGGTGTTTCCTGTAGTTCTGTGACATTTGAGCTTCAGTGCCATCTAGTGGCCAGGATATTTCAGAAGGTGCTATAAGCCCAGGTGTTGCACCCACAGGTGATGTGAGGGCTCTTATTTTGTAGCTTAATGAATCACTGCTAACTGATTTCAAAGGTGAGTGCTGGGCACGCAGGCCAGGACTAGGAATATTGTGTGATCTGACCTCGTTACTGGTTAAGTTGCATGAAGACAGTAACTTTGTCTCTACAGACAGAAAAGGAAGTCATTGTGGCCATGGATCTCGGATACCTTCTCTTCCTTGGCCTGGCCACACAAAGGAACTCTGTGTTTCCAAAAGGTGTAGCTCCCCCTTGGAGCAGGACAGGATATAGGCTGACTTGCCTGTGTAGTGGTTAGGAATGTGATTACGTGGTCCCGTGGTTTGTGAGTCACCAGCTGAATGACTGTAGCAAGTTACTTAACTTTTCTGTGAAGAGTAAAAATCTGTACCTCGCAGGGTTTTGATGAGAATGCACATATGTGCTTAGCACAGGGCCTGATGCATAGTAGGTGCTCAGCAAACATTTGCTGTACCGATTTTTCACTTTTGTAATATATTTTTGTGTTAAAGAGTGGCCATTCATTCATTCGTTTGTTCATTCACACATTCATTCCATCATTCAGTTGCTATCTGGAGAACATACTGTGTACCAGGAACTGAGTTAGATGAAGCCTTGCATAAAACAAACACAGCTCCTCATGGTTGTGGTGAAGGGCATTACACAAGCGATGCCAGGGGAGCTGGGTGTCCCTGAGCAAGTTGTAGACTGAACAGAGGACTTTATACAGAGCATGATTCGCATCATAAATATAGATTTGTACAAATTTACCTGCAAGTTTTAAAGTAGATGGGAGTTTCTTGTTCTTAAAAAATATCAGTATATTACAATGATATCCAGAAGATGAAAGTAAAGTGCCTTGAGCAAGGGGGTGCCCTTTGCTAATTTGTCTAAAAGCACTGTGTGGGCTGTTGGTGGACATGGTGATTACATTAAAGTGTATTGGATTCATTCATTGTAGCTCTGGTGGCTCAAGTGACCACTTTTATGTATTGAGGGACTAAAGAGCCTGATGTTTATTTATGTTTAAAATAAATCTATCTATCTATCTATCTAATTAATCTCATTAGCCCTTCCTCCAACTTTTCTCCACATTAGTCTTATGTTCCTATTTTACTTCTTTTCACAGGAATTCAACAAGCTTACAAAGTCCTGCTTTCTTTAGAAAATCACCCTACAATATATATCACAAATGAGATAATTCTCCTAGACTAAATCCTAATGTAGTGATTTTTATAAAGGGCTTGGTAAAGGGTTTTGGGGAGAGGAGAAAGTTGTGTATGCTTGGGAAAAATGGTACTCAATACAATAATATATTAAGCAATAAAATATAAAGCAACATAATATTATATACATAAAATATTCTGTATTATACTGAATAATAAAAATATATATTTATTTTACAATAATAAAGATCAACAAATTCTTGCTGCTGGTGCACCTTACAGAAAACAGACTTCTCAGAGATACTTAGAGACATTCCCACACAGATAAACCTACTGAAATCTAGTTGAGACAGTGGAGTAAGATTTTCCCACATATCAAAATGGAACAAAGGTTAAAGAGAAAAAGAGGTCAAAAAACTCAAAGGCTGGAAAATGTCTGCATAAGGCTTCAGACATCTCTTGAATGGACATTGCCTGGGGATTCCCAGATCATAGCGATAATGATGCTGGTGATGGCCTTGCTTTTGTGCCAGGCCTCATCTCCTCCTCACCACATGGAGGAGGAGGTAGGGACAAATGTTTGGTGGTGAGGCTGCCACGGCTGCTTCTTTAGCAAAGCTCAATGACTTTTCTGGAATCAGTTAAATCTTTTCTTTCTGGGCCCTGCATCCCTGCTTGGGTGCTGTTTCTTGAGCTTCCTGAATAGCAAGCCCCTTCCTTGATCCTACTTGGCAGCCTGTTTCATGAATTAGTTTTCCTTCATTTAGGTGTGTTCTTCAGACCCCAGATGATAGTTGAAAGGTTAATTTTATAACATTTAATATTAGTGCAGATCCTCAGGGTCAGATCTTTTTACCAAAATGCCTCTTCTTTTATATTTCCTTTCCAGCCTTCATTGTTCAGTGGTTCTGCAGAAGTCATTTCTGCTTGAACACTGCTGGTGGGGAGAAGCACAGAATATTTCCTACATAGTTGTTTTTTGTTTTAATGACATTTGGCTTAAGAATGTGTTTTTGCCTCTTAAAAGTAGGATCTTTTTCATTTTGTTCTATGGATTTGATTTATGGCTACTGGTCAAATTTTGTCTAAAAGTTACTATTATTGAATATAATTCCAAAGGATCCTAGGCTAAGATGACATAACTTTTATAATTTTTTTAGGCAGTTAAGTTAGGGAAAAATATCTTGATAGAATTGGAATAAAAGTGTTTAAGTGTTGGCCCTTAGCTTGCAGTCTCCAAAGTGTGACAATAGACTAAAATCTTGCTCTCATTTACACCCTAATTAGGCACCTTCATTGTGTCGGGTGCCATTATAGATCTATCTCGAATCTGTGACTCTTGTTTCTTGCTTCTCTGATATATCATCTCTTTATTCTGTGAAGGCTGTTGTTTTAAAGGACTTTAACTTAAATCTACCTTTTTTGTAGTGTGTGTGTGTGAATGGTCCTTCTTTTGATGGCTTGCACAGGAAGCCTAAGGCGTAATCAGACTATAAAACCCCTGACCAGAAAGGAGATCATAAGTTCAGCTACAGACTAAGCAGATAACAGGCAGCTATTTACTAGCCAGAAAGATAAGGGAATGAGTTTGATTCCTCATTAAAAGCTTCATGGTTTAAGTTTAAAAAAAAAAAAAAAAAAAGGCCTTGGGTCTTTGCTTATTAAGTTACATAAACAGGGTGAAGTGTCATGGGGGGTTGTGGGGGGAGGAATGGAAACTCTTGGTGTGACCTATAATTAGAAAATTTCCAAACAGAGAATAAAAACAGAGACTGTATGCCACTTCCTGACCCCATTCACCCATAGAGGCTAAGCCATTGGTGGGAGACAGATAAGAAAACACCAAGGAAGGAAACTTGAGCCAGGCTGCTTGTGCGCTCTGATGACGACTCAGCCTGGGATGGGAGGATTGAATATGCCCTTACAGTTGAAATGATCCTGAAGGCATCTTAAGAAGGAATAGCATTACTCCCATAAACCACAATCAACCAAATAACGTGAGGGTGTTCCGTGCTGTCCCTCTATAAGGACCTTCCATACTGTGTTGCTCATGAAATAGCTGGAGATAGTTAATTAATTACAATAGAGAAAAAGGTCTGGGTTGGTATACTGGCTCTTGTCCGCTGCTTCTGGAATTGTGGGCAGGTTGCCTCACCCTCCAGCCTCGCTGGCTGGTCTGTAGGGGAAAATGATGATGGCTGCCCATCTGTTAGGGTAGTAAAGATTCAACGCGATGAGGCATGTGAAAGCACTTAGAAATCTGCAAAGATCCTTACAAATGCTGGCTGTTGTTATGTTAAATATGTCTTCCTACACTGTGTAATGGTTTGCCCTACTTACAGTAACATCAGGAATCTAAAGTAGACTATGGTTTTTCTCACTAGTAGACAATCCCTGTCTGAGGGGTGTAGTCATTGGTAGCAAGAATTTGTAGAGGTCATCACCCCCTCTGCTGTGACTCACAGACCCCATGCACTGATCAAGTTGCAATCCTGAGACTCCCCCAGGTTTCCCAAGGCCAACCTCGATGCTAGCACGGAGCAGGCTGTAGCATGATTTCTGGTTTAAAGCAGGGAGTCAGGATTCTGCTCTCCCACTTATTTGTTTTGTGACTTTTAGCAAATAAATTCACTTTACTGAGTCTCCATTTCTCCTTATGCATGTGCCTTCCCCCTATCCTTTCACATATATCCCAAAATGAAATGTGAATATTGACTCTGCTGGGTTATTGCTGGATTCCATGGGTCAATAAATTGGTGAACTGTTTGAGGACAGGGATTTCCTCCCAAGCATATTACACAGTGGCTTGCATATAGTAAGTGCTCAATTAATACTGACTTAACAAAAATATGTTTAAAAACACTAGCATTGTGACAGGCACATCATAGGTGCTGGTTTGAATTTTGGTTCTACATCTCCAATACATTTTTCCCTCTTAAATAAAGATGTCACTAATCAATGGAATGACCTTAAACCAGGACCCTTTACCTCTCTGGGTCTTGTTCTTTATCCATAAAGGAAGCTAGAGCAGTTGGTCTCTCATGTTTCCTCTATGTGATAAAGATTGACTGTTTTCAAAAACCAAATCTACCTTCAAATTAGGCCATTTTTGCCTCTATTGAGCATGCTGCTAAACTAACCTGAAAGCTTAGTTTAAAAGCAGTTGGTGTAAAAAAGAAACTCCTTCAAGTTTTAACTGACTTCAACTTTTGCACGAAAAATACCTATTTCACCCTGGTAGGTCCTGGGTTCTCCATGTCCCATCCAACTGGTGTACCCCCCACTCTCAAAAGTGTTGAGGTTTAGAAAAGAAATGATTTGATCACCCAACTGCAAATGATGAGGGAACCCAGCCATCTAGCAAATGAGTAGTCCCTTAGGTCTTCCAGCAGAAACTGAGGCACGGCCTCTCTCATTCTGCAAAGGCCAAAGCTGCTGCCCTGGAGTCTGCTGTTGGGGTCTCAGGACCCAGAAAAGGTGCAGTATGTGTGGAGGAATCTAGAACCACATCATATAAGAAATCATGTTAGGAACGCAGGATGTTTGGCCTGGAGAAAGTTCAGTGACGACATGATAGCTGACTTTAAATGTTTTGAAAACTAAGACTCGGCCGGGCGCGGTGGCTCACGCCTGTAATCCCAGCACTTTGGGAGGCCGAGACGGGCGGATCACGAGGTCAGGAGATCGAGACCATCCTGGCTAACACGGTGAAACCCCGTCTCTACTAAAAACACAAAAAACTAGCCGGGTGAGGTGGCGGGCGCCTGTAGTCCAAGCAACTCGGGAGGCTGAGGCAGGAGAATGGCGTAAACCCGGGAGGCGGAGCTTGCAGTGAGCTGAGATCCGGCCACTGCACTCCAGCCTGGGCGACAGAGCGAGACTCCGTCTAAAAAAAAAAAAAACAAACAACAACAACAAAAAACCCTAAGACTCTTCCAAGTGACACCAGAAGGACAAACCAGGGCCAGGGGAGACCCATTGATGAGGAACATGTTAGACGAATTGTAGCCTGCCCGTTCAGAGCTATTAATCTGGGATATGGAACTATGTCCACAATGCAATACTAAAGGAAACAAGCCCTGTTGTCAGAAGTATATAAAGTATCTGGCTGGGGGTGGTGGCTCACATCTGTAATCTCAGCACTTTGAGACACTGAGGTGGGCAGATCACTTGAGGTCAGGAGTTCAAGACCAGCCTTGCCGACATGGTGAAACCCCCTCTCTACCAAAAATACAAAAATTAGCTGGACATGCTCACTTGAACCATGGAGGAGGAGGTTGCAGTGAGCCGAGATTATGCCACTGCACTCCAGCCTGGGCAAAAGAGTGAGACTCTGTCTCAAAGAAACAAAAATAAAAAAAACAACAAAAAACCCAAAAAACCCAAAAAACGAATTATATAAAGAATCTGATCACCTCTGGGGAATAGAATTTGGTGGGATGTAGTGGGGGAACCTTAATTTTTACTTTATAAACCTTTGTAATACTTTACAAACTGCTGTGTTCGATTAGTCATGACCAACTTTTTAAAAAATGAGTAAATGGGAAAAAGTTATAATGAGAGAAAGTAATATGTAATGTAAGGAAGAGAATTAGAACCATCAAAACTCAGAAGAAAAAAAATCACCTGTGGGAGTGGCGAGCTTCTTTTCTGTGGAGATATTCAAGCAGAGTTTGGAGAAGAGCTTGTTACTGCTGTCAGGACATATGAATGTTTCATGGGGAGTTGGGGAAGTGGTCTCTAAGGCTTCTGTCATCCCTGTGATTCTACTGTATTTAGAGATTCTATGAAATAAAACCACTTAATGGTACTACTTATGTCCATTTTAAACCATAATCCTGGGCCTAGAAACAAAAACTAGGCTATTACTGTTATCCTCTGATTTAAGACTTCTTCTGTTTATGTTGTCATTGTTATTGGTAAGTAGTAGTATAGTAATATTATTATCATGGATTATTTCCTGAGTCACTAAGGGCTGAGTATCCCTTATCTGAAAGTGTTCGGACCGAAAGTGTTCGGACCAAAAGTGTTTTGGAATTTGGATTGTTTTGGTCACAAGGCCAGTAGTGTGGCAGAGATTTTGGATGCCAACTCCTTAACATCTATTTGATCCCACGCTAATTATATAAAACACGTGACCTTGGGAAATACCTCCTCTCTAAAGACAGTTTCTGACTAGCCTAAGCCAACAACTGTCATAAAAAATGTAAAAATGAAAATTGTGTCTTCCTTATTGTAATGGGTGTGATGATTTGAAACTTGCTCATGTGCTGTTTCTGGTTAATCTTTCTGAGGAAATGACCTGTGCCTTCATGGGACCAGGGCGTCCCTCTGCCTGCATGGGTGGGGTGGGAAAACACATGGGGAGGATGTGGAGATTAGAAATCTTACATATAGAATGCAAAGACAAAGGTGCAAGTAATAATCCTCGCCTCCACTGAAAATAAAACGGCATTCTGAGGGAAGACAATGGCCTTACAAGCCAGCCATTGTTTTGAGGAGGAATTTTTAAAATTCCTTGATTTCCCTCTAAAATACACAAAGGAAAAGGCCTTGCTTTTTCAACTAGGGATGAGAAAGCCTGGTTACCAGGCTTGTTGCCCTGCCGTGTGACACTGGATAGTCAATGAATATCCCATCCTGTTTCATCCTTGAGGAGCTATGGGAAGAAGAAAAGTAGTTAAGAGAAAAAAAAGGGAGAGGGAGAGAGGTGAGAAGCAGGCACCTGGGCCTGTCCCCCGCTGCGCTGAAACTTCTGGAAGAGGAGATGCCCATCACCAGCCAGAGAAGTCTCAGGGGGTCTGAGGGCGGGGGTCTTGCCCTTTCTTCTTGGGCACAGCCTGGGAAAACTGTAGTCTCTTTAGAGTCCCTCAATGCATCAGACTCGGGAAAAATGTGGTAGTATGCAGATGTAAGATCAGAGATGGTTGTGGTAGGCTTCCGGGGGAATAGAGTTCCCAGTGTCTGGAGATGCTGAGGCTGGGGTGACAGGGAGTCCAGAGAAGCCCACAGGCCTAGACTATTGCATAGGTCCCACAAGGTGGTCAGGTGAGCAAGCCTGGCTCACTTCCTTCTGCAAGCCCCAGGCCTTCTTATGGGGACTAGGGAGCTATGTCAATGGGACACATACAGACTGGGCCTCTGCAAGGTCCCTGAAGTCCGGAAGTTGAGACAGGGATATTTGTATGCTAGCAAAGACCACTAAAGGGCTCCAAGGTTGAGGCACCTGGCCTTACTAAAGACCAGCACCAGACCACAGGGTTCCTGCCCGCCAAAGCCAGAAGGAAGGGAGGAAGGAGAGCTACATTCATTCTCTATACATCCAGACCTTACCCAGACCTAGCGAGCCAGGGAAGGGTGATGGTGGAGAAATCTGAGATCCAGCACCGTTTGGAGCAGCTGTGTCCAATAGGGCATTCTGGGATGATACAAACATTCTGAATATATAATATGTAGCCATGAGTCGCGTGTAGCTACGAAAAGTTAGACCAGTAGCCAGTGATAGGAATTATTATTATTTTTTTATTTTAAACACTATTTTTAATTGTAAAAATAATATAACATTAAAAGAGAATTTAAAATATAAAAACAGTATCCCTCCTAATCCCTACACGCTAACACAAAGTTATTTGTATATTCTCTGAGTCACAACTCCCTTGTATATCTATTTTTACATTTTAAAAATCGTAGAACACATACAAGGTAAAAATCAACTTCTAATTATTTAACTTCTAGGGACATCTAGGAAGACAGCTAAACTATTTCTGAGTAAAGAGCAGCGAAAATAAACCTCATTTTAAAAATAATTATTTTAAGAAATAAAAGGGAAGTCAAATAGGATAAGTGTGTGGGGAACTGAATTTTAGGTGTTCACATTTAAAATTAAAGAGGCATTGGTGGCTGTGAAACCGGACACTGCATATTCTAGATGGACTATTTGGTGTACCGGATTGAGCTATATTTTAAAGTAGATAAGATGAAAAGTTAATGTTTCTCCTCTAACAAGTGGGGGTTGTAAAGAAGAATGGGTTACTTACAGTTCAAATAAGGAAACTCCCTCTTTTCTGTATGCCCAACGGTTGTGAGAGAAATTTGTGACCCCGTCTACATTATTGCTAATGAATATGAACTCACTGGTGAAAACTCTGGAAAATACAGGAAAGCTAAAAGGAAAATTCGCAAACATTTCTAGTCCTACCACTTCCCTTTTTGTTTTAATAAATATCTGTCCAGTCATGTGAGTGTAGGTGTCGTGTGTGTGTGTGTGTGTGTATTTCTACGAGTGAACTTACAGTGTCCTATTGTATTAAAATTTGCTTTTACCCCTGAATTACATCACAAATACCCTCCAAATGAAAACATCGGGGCAGTCTTCAGTATAATCAGGTCATGAACAACGCCTTGATGAGTGTCCTGATCACTAATCTTTCTACACAGCTACAGCTCTTGCCTTGACTACTGCCCCGCTCCATCCTATGTCCTGCCAGCGTCTGTGAAATCCCACGGATGCATCCCATGTCCCTTTCCCTCAACCCACCCACCCACCCTGCTCTTTCTCCCTCCTGATAACCCACCTTGCCTCTCAGGCAAGAATTAGAGGAAGAGAATTTAACCTCACTTCAGTCCTGTTGAGCATTTCCACATTCAGCTGATTGAGAAATGGTGGGTCCTCTCTCTCAGTTGGGAGTGGGGTTCTCCGCTTGTCTCCAAGACTTAAGAGGTGAAGAGGCCACCTGGTGGTTTCCTGTTTATGGAAACCTCCCCTTTCCTCACCTCGCCTTCCTGTCCTCTTCTTCCTGTCTTTGCCTTCACGTGCCCCGTGCAGTTTCCGGCTGTGTCCTGACATGGAGGCTTCTCTGAGCTCATGATAGGGGTGTGTGAGAGGATCCCCACCAGCTCGGATCCTTTCGTATTTCATTTTCTCAGCTATAAATTAGTTACAAAACCCTGTTTCTAATTTGATGAACTTCCAGTTTGGGAATATGTCCCCAGCCTGACTCCAGTCTCTCAGTGGCATATCATTGCTTGCCCCTGAGACTGATTCCTTAAATTACTAAGCAATGACAAGAATCCAGGGAATAAGAAAGAGTCATTCGTTGCTGATAATTGTCCTCACATTGCATGAATCATCCGTTCCTATTTGTATGGCAAAGTGAATAAGAAGTTACTGTAAAGAATTGCTGTAAAACTGTTTTATTCATTTTATTCCGAAAGGGCAAACATGCACAAGGCATGAAATGTGAAAAGCTCAAAGAGGCATAGAGTGAAGAATAGTTCTCCCTCTTACCCATATCCCCAGAGAGGTTCTTCTGTCCAGAGCTTACTGCTGTTACCATTTTCTTGTGGAGATGACTACGCCTTTAACCTCCAATAAGGTAGCTGTGGCCATATGTACGGATTTGTGTGTAGCCATACAACACTTGAAATGTGGCTAATCTGAACTGAGATGTGCTACAAGTGTAAAACACATGCCGTATTAAAGTCTTATGAACGAAAGACTGTAAAACAGCTCATAAATAATTCTTATATTGATTACATGTTGATAATAGTTTGGGTATCATTAAACGCATTTTATCTGTTTAATTTCTTTGTGACTACTAGGGCATTTAAAATGACACATGTGGCTTACATTTGTTGCTTGTATTATATTTCTATCACCCAGTCCTGGTCTATACATGAATAAGAATACACATACACGAGTGTGTGCACGCGCACACAGGCGTGTGCCACAGCATACTAGAAACGCTGTTCTGCACCTTTCTTTTTCCACTTAGCAATGTGTCTTTGCAATTGTTTTACATCACTAAAGAGATTTTTAAAAATAATGATTTATGGTATTTCGTTGTAAAAAGTTTCATTTATAGAACCAGCTCTTGTTGATGGACTTTCAGATTGTTTCCAACTTTTCCCTCCAAATCTTTACACATGATACTGTGTCCAGAATTGGTGGGTTCTTGCTCTCGTTGACTTCAAGAGTGAAGCCACGGACCCTCGCCATGAGTGTTACAGTTCTTAAAGATGGTGTGTCCGGAGTTTGTTCCTTCAAATGTTCAGATGTGTCTGCAGTGTCTTCCTGCTGGTGGGTTTGTGACTCATTGACTTCAGGAGTGAAGCTGCAGACCTTCACGGTGAGTGTTAGAGCTCTTAAAGGCAGTGCCTCTGGGGTTGTTCGTTTTTCCAGGTGGGTTTGTGGTCTCACTGGCTTCAGGAGAGAAGCTGCAGCCCTTCATGGTGAGTGTCACAGCTCACAAATGTGGCATGGACCCAAAAAGTGAGCAGCAGCAAGATTCATTGTAAAAAGTGAAAGAACAAACCGTCCACACTGTGGAAGGGGACCCCAGGGGTTGCACAGGCTGACTCTGGCAGCCTGCTTTTATTCCCTTATCTGGCCCCACCCACATCCTGCTGATTGGTCCATTTTACAGAGTGCTGATTGGTTCATTTTGACAGGGTGCTGATTGGTGCGTTTATAATCCTCTAGCTAGACACAAAAGTTCTCCAAGTCCTCACCAGATTAACTAGACACAGAGCACTGATTGGTGCATTTAAAAACCTTGAGCTAGACACATGGTGCTGATTGGTGTATTTACAATCCTTTAGCTAGACATAAAGATTCTCCAAGTCCCCACCAGATTAGCTAGATACAGAGTGCTGATTGGTGCATCCACAAAACCTGAGCTAGACACAGAGTGCTGATTGGTGCATATACAATCCTCTGGCTAGACATAAAAGTTCTCCAAGTTCCCACTTGACTCAGGAACCCAGCTGGCTTTGCCTAGTGGATCCCGCACCAGGGCCCGGGGGAACTGCCTGCCAGTACCCTGCAGAAGGCCTACACTCTTCAGCCCATGGGAGGTGGATGGGACCGGCACAACAGAGCAGGGGGTGGCGTCCCTTGGGGAGGCTCCCGCCTCCACAACACTCACTGCCAGGGTCTGCAGCTTCACTCCCGCTGTGCCTGAGCCTACCATGGGGGGACTTGGGCATGGTGGGCTGCAGGTCCTGAGCCCTGCCCCTGGAGGAAGCAGGTGAGGCCTGGTGAGAATTCTAGCACAGTGTAGGCGGGCTGGCAGTGCGGGGGTCCTGGCGCACCCTCTGCAGCTGCTGGCCCGGGTGCTAAGCCCCTCATTGCCCAGGGCCTGCATTGCTGGCTGGCTGCCCGGAGTGCAGGGCCCGCCAAGCCCGTGCCCTCCCAGAATTTGCACTGGCCCGCGCCTGCGCCTCTCCCTCCACACCTCCCTGCAAGCAGAGGGAGCTGGCTCCAGCCTTGGCCAGCCCAGAGAGGGGCTCCCACAGTGCGGTGGTGGGCTGAAGAGCTCCTCAAGTGCTGCCAGAGGGGACACTGAGGCCGAGGAGGTCCCGAGAACGAGGGCTGCTAGCACGTTGTCACCTCTCAATACTATAATGAATTAACTTGTCTTTTTCACACTTAAGCAGTTGGAAAAACTGGGTTAAATAATATTTAAGGCCGGGCGTGATGGTTCATGCCTATAATCCCAGCACTTTGGGAGGCCGAGGTGGGCGGATCATGAGGTCAGAGACCATCCTGGCTGACATGGTGAAACCCTGGCTTTACTAAAAATGCAAAAATTAGCTGGGTGTGGTGGTACGTGCCTGTAATCCTGGCTACTCAGGAGACTGAGGCAGGAGAATCGCTTGAACCAGGGAGTTGGAGGTTGCAGTGAGCTCATACCACACCACTGCACTCCAGCCTGGCGACAGAGTGAGAGTCCATCTAAAAAAAAAAAAAAAAAAAAAAGAGAAAGAAAAAAAGAATGTTTATTTACGTGGTTAACCTTGAGAAATTAATCCAGTTTCTCTCCTTAAAGGATGTAACAATTTACACACCCATAAGCAATGTATGAGTGTTCTCATTTCCCTTCCATCTTCTAACACAGTGTATTCTCAAACATTTTTATCTTTGCCCATCTGACAACTGGTAATTATGATACATGGTTAATCTAGACTACCTGGTCATATATCTTTGTTTAAAACATATCTGAGGCTGGGCGTGGTGACTCACACCTATAATTCCAGCACTTTGGGAGGCTGAGGTGGATGGATCACTTGAGGTCAAGAGTTTGAGTCAGTCTGGCCAACAAGGTGAAACCCTGTCTCTACTAAAAATACAAAAATTAGCCAGGCGGGTGACAGGTACCTGTAATCACAGCTACTTTGGAGGGTAAGGCAGGAGAATCGCTTGAACCTGGAAGGTGGAGGTTGCAGTAAGTCAAGATTGTGCCTATCGTGGGCAACGGAACGAGATTCCATCACACACACACACACAAATAACCACAAAAAAACTGAAAAACCATATCTGAGAATAACAATTATTAATTATAGTTTCCAAAGTGTTTTCATGTTTCCTCTTAATTTTTACAATAACCCAGTCATAATAAGCATTTTACCAAAAGCAAACCAAAACTGTGGTGAAGAGGGGAAATACATCTTTGTGAGTGGTAAATATACACATAAATTCATTTAATTCTTCAACACAATATGGAAGCAGATATTGTAGGCTTTGTTATTGCCATTTTATAGATGAGGACACTGAACTTCAGAACAGTTAAGTGACTCACCAGAAATCACACAGCTAGCAAACAGAGGTGTTAGTTATGCAACTTTGCTGTTAGATAAAGCATGAGTTAACTGTGGCTCAGCTGTTGTACTAGCTGTGTGAACTTGGATGAGTTCCTTCACATGTAATATTGACATGTAATATGTGGAGAATAAAGTTACCTGCCCCATGGGAAGGTGTCAAAATTAATCAGGATAGTGTATGTAAATACTTAGCACAGTGCCTTGGCCAAAGGAAGCTCTTAAATGTGTATGTGTGTGTGGTGTGTCTGTATGTATGTGCATATGTATGTATGTATATGTGTACATGTATATTCACATGTGTGTGTATTGTACATGTGTGTGCCAGTCAAAATCCAGGTTTTTGATTTCCTGAGCTCCTCCCTGTCATTTTCCCCCTTCTAGTGACTCAGTCTCTTCTGGGCAGCAAAACTCATTTTGATCAGTTCTTATCTTTGTGTGAGCTGAGGAAGGACTGGAGCAGAGAGGAGACATTTTCATGTCTTCATTGCCTGCCTCTTCCTCTCCAGCTTAGGAAGATGCTCACCCTCTCTGTCCCTGAGCTTTTTCTTCATCAGATGGGTCATTGGTGTAATGTCAATAATGTGGGTACCCTTGGAAATTTCTTTGAGGTCTTGGAGAAAAACAAGTTTAAGCCACATGCACGTGTGATTGAAAACAAGGCAGCATTCATCCTGGGGCTCATGTGGAAACTACTTGTGACTCAGGGACACTGCTGATCAGGTCCAGCAGGTCATGGTGTACTTAAATGGCCCCCAAATCAAGTAAATGATGACAATATAATAAACTACAACTGTGAAGAAGAACCTTTGTGTGATTTTAGAATAGTTTTGATTCTCTTTTGAAAAAAATGACAGGAAGTAAGCGATCAGGAAGTGCAGGAACAATAGCCTTTTCCTGGAAGAGTGGCTCTGAAGAGATGACTAAATGTTCAGACATGCTGGGCTGAATAGGCAGGGGCCAAGACCGGGGCCGCAGTGGGGAGAAGGGACCAGGATGACTTACGAGAGTAGACAAAGCCAATAAGTTAGGTTACATGTATTATTTATTACTCCCTATCTGGTGAAAATAAAAGAGAGATTATGGCAAGGTTACATTAGACCTGGAGATTATCAAGTCGTTAATTGGCAAAAACTGCTACTTGACTTGAAGCCTTTAAAAAGTTTGTAGTGTCAGGCAGGAACAGCCAAGAGGAGCTGCCTTCATTTCCTTTGATAAAGGGAATATCCTAGGGGTTTTTGAAAGCTTAAAAATGGCAGCACTGCCACCAGACAGTGACCGCTTGTCGACCTGTTGGTCCCCGTTTTATTAATCCATTGAATTCTGTGTTTCTGTTTTAAAAGGCTTTGTATGCCAAAGCACAATTATTAAGCTAAGAGTTGTTTTCTTTCTTTAAAAATTATTACTCACAATTTATAGAAAAATAAAACTACTCTTCTGAATGTCTTATAAGCCTGAGGTAATCAATCACAACACTGAATTGATGTAATTCTAGCCACAAGTGGAACACACGTTGCCTTAGCTCTTCTAAGCAACCTTATTACCAGCGAACCCATCCTTTCTCCTAGGCTTTGTGGAATGTTGAAAAGTCCTTCTGCAGCCCCAGTAATGTCTCTCCAAACTCTTCAGGGAACTTGGAGCCTCAACATTTGTTTTGTAGGGGGCCCTAGGAAAGAAGGAAGTCCCTTTCCAATAGAGCGTGAGATTCAAGTAAAATTAATGTTTTAATTTATTTGAAAATCACTTAAAAATGAGAAGAACAAGATTTATAATTCTAGCCATGTAGACAAATATGAGAAGAGTGCCTCTGTTGGTCCCTGTCATGCCATGCTGCAGAGGTAACTGCTATTAAAAAAAAAAAAAAAAAAAAAAAGGTGTGTATTCTTCTCATTTCTTTTCTTTTCTTTTTCTTTTTTTGAGATCGAGTCTCACTTTGTCCCCATGCTGGAGTACAATGGCATGATCTCGGCTCACTGCAACCTCCACCTCCCGGGTTCAAGTGATTCTCCTGCCTCAGCCTCCTGAGTATCTGTGATTACAGGCAGGTAACATCACGCCTGTCTACTTTTTGTATTCCTAGTAGAGATGGGGTTTCACTATGTTGGTCAGGCTGGTCTTGAACTCCTGACCTCGTGATCCACCGGCCTTGGCCTCCCAAAGTGCTGGGATTATAGGCATGGGCCACCGTGCCTGACCCCCATTTCTTTCCTTAGCTATGCAATTATATTTACATCTACTTTATTCAAATGGGATGAAATTTGCTTTTTTTTTTTTTTTTTTTTTTGACACAGGGTCTCACTCCATTACCCATGCTGGAGTATAGTGGCATGATCTCTGCTCACTGCAACCTTCACCTCCTGGGCTCAAGTGATCCTCCCACTTCAGCCTCCTGAATAGCTGGGACTACATACTGGGTGCCACCATGCTAATTCTTTTGTATTTTTTATAGAGACAGGGTTTCACCATGTTTCCCATGCTGGTCTCAAATTCCTGAGCTCAATTGATACACCCCCCTCGGCCTCCCAAAGTGCTAGGATTACAGGTATAAGCCACTGCACCTGGCCCCCAGTTTTTCCTTTTTATTTTTATTTATTTCTTTATTTTTGAGATGGAGTCTCACTCAGTCGCCCAGGCTGGAGTGCAGTGGCGCGATCTCAGCTCACTACAAGCTCCGCCTCCTGGGTTCACGCCATTCTCCTGCCTCAGCCTCCCGAGTAGCTGGGACTATAGGCGCCCGCCACCATGCCTGGCTAATGTATTTTTTCTATTTTTTAGTGGAGATGGGGTTTCACCATATTAGCCAGGATGCTCTTGATCTCCTGACATTGTGATCTGCCCACCTCAGCCTCCCAAAGTGCTGGGATTACAGGTGTGATCCATTGTGCCCAGCCAGTTTTTCCTTTTTAAAAATAGTTATGAGATACATGCAAATGTGAAATGGTACAGCCACTTTGGAAAACATTAGCAGTTTACTATAAGATTAAACAGACACTTAACATATGACCCACCAATCCCACTTCTAGCTGTTTATCCCAAAGAAATGAAAACATGTCCATACAAAAGCCATGTATGTGAATATTCAGAGCAAAAAAATGAAAACAACTTGAATGTTCATGAACTCATGAATGGAAAAACAAATTGTGGTATAGTCATGTGATAGCGTACTACTCAGCAATTAAAAGGAACAAAGCATAAATACACATAATGACATCAATGACTCAAAAGCTGTGTGCAGTGGCTGGGCGTGGTGGCACTCACTTATATTCCCAGCTACTTGGGAGGCTGAGACACGAGAATCCTTTAAACCCAGGAGGATGAGGTTGCAGTGAGCCAAGATCCTGCCGTTGCACTCCAGCTTGAGCAACAAAGTGAGACTCTATCTCAAAAACAAAACAAAACAAAAAAAAACCAAACCAGCCAAACAAACAAACAAACAAAAAACTATGTGCAATGGAGCTCAAACACAAAAGTCTATGTATGTATGATTCCATCTATACCTAGAAAAGCCAAAACTCGGGGTTGCTTCCAAGATGGCCAAATAGGAACAGCTCCACTCTGCAGCTTCCAGAGAGATCGACACAGAAGATGGATGATTTCTGCATTTCCAACTGAAGTACTTGGTTCATCTCACTGGGACTGGTTGGACAGTGGGTGCAGCCCACAGAAGGTGAGCTGGGAAGCACAAGAGGTCAGGGGATTTCCCTTTCCTAGCCAAGGGAAGCTGTGATAGACTGTACCTGGAGAAATGGTACACTCCTGACCAAATATTGCACTTTACCTGCAGTTTTAGCAACCAGGAGATACCCTCCCATGCCTGGCTCAGCAGGTCCCATGACCACGGAGCCTTCCTCACTGCTGGTGCTGCGGTCTGAGATCAACCTGTGATGCTGCATCTTGATGGGGGAAGGGGCATCCACCATTGCTGAGTCTTGAGTAGCTCATAGTGTAAACAAGAGGCTGGAAAGTATGAACTGGGCAGAGCCCACCACAGCTCAGCAAGGCCTACTGCCTCTATAGATTCCACCTCTGGGGCAGGGCATAGTAGAACAGAAGGGAGCAGACAACTTCTGCAGACTTAAAAGTCCCTGTCTGACAGCTCTGAAGAGAGCAGTGGATCTCTCAGCACAGCGTCCGAGCTCCAAGAAAGGACACACTGCCTCCTCAAGTGGGTCCCTGACCCCCGTGTAGTCTGACTGGGAAACACCTCCCAGTAAGGGCCAACAAACACCTCAAACAGGTGGATGCCCCTCTGGGATGAAGCTTCCAGAGGAAGGATCAGGCAGCAATATTTGCTGTTCTGCAGCCTCTGCTGGTGATAACCAGGCAAACAGGGTCTGGAATGGACCTCCAGCAACTCCAGCAGACCTGCAGCTCAGGGATCTGACTATCAGAAGGAAAACCAACAAACATAAAGGAATAGCATCAACATCAACAAAAAGGACATCCACACCAAAACCCCATCTGTAAGTCACCAACATCAAAGACCAAAGGTAGACAAAACTGCAAAGATGGGGAGAAACCAGAGCAGAAAAGCTGAAAATTCCAAAAAACAGAGCACCTCTTCTGCTCCAAAGGATCACAGTTCCTCACCAGCAAGGGAACAAAACTGGACACATAATGAGTTTGATGAGTTGACAGGAGTAGGCTTCAGAACGTCAGTAATAACAAACTTCTCTGAGCTAAAGGAGCATGTTCTAATCCATCACAAGTAAGCTAAAAACCTTGAAAAAAGGTTAGATGAATGACTAACTAGAATAAACAGTGTAGAGAAGACCTTAAATGATCTGATGGAACTGAAAATCATGGCATGAGAACTTTGTGATGCATGCATAAGTTTCAATAGTTAATTCAATCAAGTGGAAGAAAGGATATCAGTGACTGAAGATCAAATTAATGAAATAAAGTGAGAAAACAAGATTAGAGAGAAAAGAGTAAAAAGAAATGAACAAAGCCTCCAAGAAATATGCGACTATGTGAAAAGACCAAATCTACATCTGACTGATGCACTGGAAAGTGATGGGAAGAAAGTTTCAGATGTTCTTTGAAACTTGATGGAACCAAGTTAGAAAACACTCTTCAGGATATTATCCAGGAGAACTTCCCTAATCCAGCAAGGCAGGCCAACATTCAAATTCAGGAAATACAGAGAACACCACAAACATACTCCTCGAGAAGAGCAACCCCAACACACAAAATTGTCAGATTCACCTAGGTTGAAATGAAGGAAAAAATATTAAGGGCAGCCAGAGAGAAAGTTCAAGTTGCCCACAAAGAAAAGCCCATCATACTAACGCAGATCTCTTGGCAGAAACACTACAAGCCAGAAGAGAGTGGGGGCCAATATTCAACATTCTTAAATAAAAGAATTTTCAACACAGAATCTTATATCTAGCCAAACTAAGCTTCATAAGTGAAGGACAAATAAAATCCTTTACAGAAAAGCAAATGCTGAGAGATTTTGTCACCACCAGGGCTGCCCTACAAGAGCTCCTGAAGGAAGCACTAAACATGGAAAGGAACAACCAGTACCAGCCACTGCAAAAACATGCCAAATGGTAAAGAGCACTGACACGATGAAGAAATGCATCAATTAATGGGCAAAATAACCTGCTAACATTATAATGACAGCATCAAATTCAAACATAACTATATTAACCTTAAATGTAAATGTGCTAAATGCTCCAATTAAAAGACACAGACTGGCAAATTGGATAAAGAGTCAAGACGCATCAATGTGCTGTATTCAGGAGACCCATCTCATGTGCAGAGACACACATAGGCTCAAAATAAAGGGATGGAGGAAGATCTACCAAGCAAATGGATGGCAAAAAAGGCAGGAGTTGCAATCCTAGTCTCTGATAAAACAGACTTTAAACCAACAAAGATCGAAAGAGACAAAGAAGGCCATTACATAATGGTAAAGGGATCAATTGATCAGGAAGAGCTAACTATCCTAAATATATATGCACCCAATACAGGAGCACCCAGATTCATAAAGCAAGTCCTTAGAGACCTACAAAGAGACTTAGACTCCCACATAATAATAATGGGAGACTTTAACACCCCACTGTCAATATTAGACACATCCCCAAGACAGAAAGTTAACAAGGATATCCAGGAATTGAACTCAACTCTGCACCAAGCAGACCTAATAGACATCTACAGAACTGTCCACCCCAAATCAACAGAATATACATTCTTCTCAGCACCACATCACACTTATTCCAAAATTGACCACATGGTTGGAAGTAAAGCACTCCTCAGCAAATGTAAAAGAACAGAAATTATAACAAACTCTCTCTCAGATCACAGTGCAATCAAATTAGAACTAAGGATTAAGAAACTCACTCAAAACCACTCAACTACATGGGAACTGAACAACCTGCTCTTGAATGACTACTAGGTACATAATGAAATGAAGGCAGAAATAAAGATGTTCTTTGAAACCAATGAGAACAAAGACACAATGTATCAGAATCTCTGAGAAACACTTAAAACAGTATGTAGAGGGAAATTTATAGCACTAAATACCCACAAGAGAAAGCAGGAAAGATCTAAAATCGACTCCCTAACATCACAAGTAAAATAACTAGAGAAGCAAGAGCAAACAAATTCAAAAGCTTGCAGAAGGCAAGAAATAACTAAGATCAGAGCAGATCTGAAGGGGATAGAAACACAAAAAACCCTTCCAAAAATCAGTGAATCCAGCAGCTGATTTTTTGAAAAGATCAACAAAATAGATAGACCACTGGCAAGACTAATAAAGAAAAGAGAGAAGAATCAAATAGATGCAATAAAAAATGATAAAGGGGATATCACCACCAATCCCACAGAAATACAAACTACCATCAGAGAATACTATAAACACCTCTAGCAAATAAACTAGAAAATCTAGAAGAGATGGATAAATTCATGAACACATTCACCCTCCCAAGACTAAACCAGGAAAAAGTGGAATCCCTGAATAGACAAATAACAAGTTCTGAAATTGAGGCAATAATTAATAGCATACCAACAACAACAACAACAAAACAACCCCAGGACCAGAAAGATTCACAGCCAAATTCTACCAGAGGTACAAAGAGGAACTGGTACCATTCCTTCTGAAACTATTCCAATCAATAGAAAAAGAGGGAATCTTCCCTAACTCACTTTATGAGGCTAGCTGCATCCTGATACCAAAGCATAGTATAGACACAATAAAAAAAGAGAGACTTTTAGGCCAATATCTCTGACGAACATCGACGCAGAAATCCTCAATAAAGTGCTGGCAAACCAAATCCAGCAGCACATCAAAAAGCTTGTCCACCACTATCAAGTGGGCATCATCCCTGGGATGCAAAGCTGGTTCAACATATGCAAATCAATAAGTATAATCCCTCACATAAACAGAACCAATGAAAAAAACCACATGATTACCTCAATAGATGCAGAAAAGGCCTTTGACAAAATTCAACAGCCCTTCTTGCTAAAAACTCTCAACAGACTAGGTATTGATGGAACGTATCTCAAAATAGTCAGAGCTATTTATGACAAATCCACAGCAATATCACACTGAATGGGCAAAAACTGGAAGCAATCCCTTAGAAAACCGGCAGAAAACAAGGATGCTCTCTCTCACTGCTCCTATTCAATATAGTGTTGGAAGTTCTGGCTAGGGCAATCAGGTAAGAGAAAGAAATAAAGAGTATTCAATTAGGAAAAGAGGATGTCAAATTTTCTCTGTTTGCAGATGACATTATTGTATATTTAGAAAATCCCGTCATCTCCGGGCGGATCATGAGGTCAGGAGATCAAGGTCATCCTGGCTAAGACAGTGAAATCCCGTCTCTACTAAAAAATACAAAAAAACTAGCTGGGTGAGGTGGTGGGCGCCTGTAGTCCCAGCTACTCGGGAGGCTGAGGCAGGAGAATGGCGTAAACCCGGGAGGCGGAGCTTGCAGTGAACCGAGATCCGGCCACTGCACTCCAGCCTGGGTGACAGAGTGAGACTCCGTCTCAAAAAAAAACCGAAAAAAAGAAACTCCCGTCATCTCAGCTGAACATCTCCTTAAGCTGATAAGCAACTTCAACAAAGCCTCAGGATACAAAATCAATGTGCAAAAATCACAAGCATTCTGATACACCAATAACAGACAAATAGCCAAATCATGAGTGAACTCCCATTCACAATTACTACAAAGAGAATAAAATACCTGGGAATCCAACTTACAAGGGATGTGAAGGAGCTCTACAAGGAGAACTACAAACCACTGCTCAACGAAATAAAAGAGGACACAAACAGTGGAAGAACATTCCATGCTCATGAATAGGAAGAATCAATATAATGAAAATGGCCATACTGCCCAAGGTAATTTATAGATTCAATGCTTTCCCCATCAATCTTCTACTGACTTTCCTCACAGAATTGGAAAAAACTACTTTAAAGTTCATACGGAACCAAAATAATCTGCACAGCAAAGACAATCTTAAGCAAAAAGAACAAAGCTGGAGGTATCACACTACCTGACTTCAAACTATACTACAAGGCTATAGTAACCAAAACAGCATGGTACTGCTACCAAAACAGATATATAGACTAATAGAACAGAACAGAACAGAGGCCTCACAAATAACACCACACATCTACAACCATCTTATCTTTGACTAACCTGACAAAAACAAGAAATGGGGAAAGGATTCCCTATTTAATAAATGATGATGGGAAAACTGGCTAGCCATATGTAGAAAGCTGAAACTGGATCCCTTCCTTACACCTTATACAAAAATTAACTCAGCATGGATTAAAGACTTAAATGTAAGACCGAAAACCCTACCATAAAACCCACCATAAAAACTGTAGAAGAAAACCTAGGCAATACCATTCAGGAAATAGGCATGGGCAGAGACTTCATGACTAAAATACCAAAAGCAATGGCAATAAAAGCCAAAATAGAGAAATGGGATCTAATTAAACTAAGGAGCTTCTGCACAGCAAAAGAAGCTATCATCAGAGTGAAGAGGCAACCTTCACTCTGGGAGAATAGGAGAAAATCTTTGCAATGTACCCATCTGACAAAGGGCTAATATCCAGACTCTACAAAGAACTTAAACAAATTCACAAGAAAAATACAAACAACCCCATCAAAAAGCGGGCAAAGGATATGAACAAACACTTCTCAAAAGAAGACATTTACGCAGCCAGCAAACATATGAAAAAATGCTCATCACCACTGGTCATCAGAGAAATGCAAACCAAAACTGTAATGAGATACCATCTCACAGCAGTTAGAATGGCAATCATTAAAAAGTCAGGAAACAACAGGTGCTGGAGAGCATGTGGAGAAATAGGAATGCCTTTACACTGTTACTGGGAGTGTAAATTAGTTCAACCATTGTGGAAGACAGTGTGGCGATCCTCAAGGATCTGGAACTAGAAATACTATTTGACCCAGTGATCCCATTACTGCATATGTACCCAAAGGATTATTAATCATGCTTCCATAAAGACACATGCACATGTATGTTTATTGCAGCACTATTCACAATAGCAAAGACTTGGAAACAACCCAAATGTCCATCAATGATAGACTGGATTAAGAAAATGTGGCACATATACACCATGGAATACTATGCAGCCATAAAAAAGATGAGTTCATGTTCTTTCTAGGGACATGTATGAAACTGGAAACCATCATTCTCACCAAACTATCACAAGGACACAAAACTAAACACCACATGTTGTCACTCATAGGTGGGAGTTGAACAATGAGAACACATGGACACAGGGTGGGGAACATCACACACTGGGGCTTGTCAGGGGGTTGGGGCTGGGGGAGGGATAGCGTTAGGAGAAATACCTAATGTAAATGACAAGTTGATGGGTGCAGCAAACCAACATGGCACATGTATGTCTATGTAACAAACCTGTACGTTGTGCACATGTACCCTGGAACTTAAAGTGTAATAAAAAAGAAAAAAAAGAAAGAAAGAAAAGAAAAGCCAAAACTACAAGCAGATCAATGGTTCCTTGAGAATGGAGGAGGAAATATTCTGCAAAAGGGCACGGGTAACTTTTCTTGACTGTGAAAACATTCTTGATCATGCTGGTTGTAGAATTTACCAAAATTCGTCAAACTGTACACCTAGAGTTGGCGAATATGTAAATTATACCTTGATGAAACAAAAACTTAAGTTAAAAACTTAAGAATTAAAATTAAAATGGTTACAAGATTGCTGACATTCAGCAAAGTTTATTATGTACTACTTATTTTTCTAAATACCTTACAAGTATGAACTCAATTTAATCTCCACAATGACCTGTGTGGTAATCACTTTTATCATTTTCATTTCACAGAGGTAAGAGACTGACACCTTGAGAGGTTAAGTAATTAGCCCAGAATCATACAACATTAATGCAGCCAGGATCCCAACTGAGGTCATTTGGCTCTGTCGTTCACACAGTTTAGCTCCACTGCCCATACAATTGGTTGCCATCACCCACACTCGCAGCCACTGCCACGTGTGGACTACTGTTTAGTCAGCCGTTCTAATTTTTCCTTCTTTGCTATTTCAATGCTTAATGAATATCTTTGTACGTGTACCTTTATTTGCTTGTGGTTTCCTTTCTGAGTAGTTATTTCCTAGAAGTGGGATTGCTGGGTCAAAGAATAGGTGTATTTAAAATTTCAATTAAATTTCATTTTTTAGTATCTCCTAGGTGTCAGACCTATATTCCTATTTACCATCATATTTAACTTTCATGGCTCCTCAAATATTATCCTAGAAATTAGTTTAATTAAAATTCCTACACATTTATATAGAGAGGATACTCCCGTAAGCATATGTATTATGATCGTCCTCATAACCTGTGGAGGTTAAGGACCTGTCTTGAATCCCACAGCTAATCAGTACATAAAATCCCAACTCAGCCTGACTCCATGTCCTGTGTGAATTCTACTGCATGCTAGCTATTAGTTCTGTAATCACAATGGGTTTTCTTTTGTGTGTTTTATTCTTGGGAGTCAGAATTAAGAGTAAACCACTAAGAAAGTCACCACCGTAGGGCTCTCTCTAATCAAAGAGGGATTTATGCTCCTAGGGAAAACAAAACAAAACAAAACCTGAGTATTCCTTGGAGCTCAGTGTTACTAGAATGTCTTGATCCTGAAAAATGATTTCCATAATTTTAATTATTTCTCATGTTTTAGCATGCTTTATGTTAAAGAATACAATCTATATCTTCTCATCAAGCATTTGCTTGGTGAATATTCTAAAAAAAGGATCATAGCCTTACTTAAATATAAACACAGTCTGGCCATGTAATAATAGAATAGACAAATGTGTAGATTTCTCAGGTTTCTTCTTTCTTCCCTCCATTTTTTATGACATACTATTGCTCTGATACTTACTAATGGGTTAACCTTGGGCAAGATACTTTATCATTTTAAGCCAAATTTCCTCATCTGGAAAATGGGGATAATAAAAGTGTCCTATTCTGTGGAATTATTTTTAAAATTAAACCAAATAATTCATGCATGGCGTTTGATACTATACCTGGCACACAGGAGGCCTGGATACACATCAGCAGATAGTGTTGGCAGTGGCACAAGCCACCTTCAAGACTGGACATGTAGCTAGTGATCAAGCTGGGTCCAAGGTGTGGTCCATATGAAGATTTCCAAAGAGCATGGAGCAAGCTTCTAGTGAATAAAAGAAAGTTATTCAGCAGTTGGAGTGGATGGAGTGAGAAGAGTTTAAGATGAAATAAAACTGACCCCTAAGCAGGACACCACTGGCCAGCTCCTAAGTTGGCGTCCATTGTGAAAACCCCTCCATGTCTCCCATGGCTTCTCTGATCACTCCTTGTTTTCCTGAGCTGATTCCTTTACCCCTCCTGCCTTCAAGGTTCTATCTTCAACTTTTTCCGTTTCTCATCTACAGTTTCTCCCTGAAGATTTATGCTTAGGTAATTACAGAAACTTGCAGAATAATTAGAAATATAAGAGAAAGAAGTAATTTTATGTTTTGATGGGGAAGATGGTTGAGGGTCTTCTCTACCTTTTAGATGGGGGTAGGGCAGGAAGGAATTAAGTTGAAAATATCAGCTTTGGATTTGATTTTCACCATTGGCTTTTTGAGTTCTTGGTTAGTTAAATCTTCTTGCCAAAGTTATAAAAATGCTCCCCTTTTGCATTTGGTATGAGTTGATATGAATTCATTAGACTCTGTGAAGTGGGTTGAGGAGTGTATGACCCACATCCCTATCTGGGTATGTGTGGGAGCCATTTTGCCAGATGTGAAAGTCAAATTAGTCAGTGTTGTTGCTTGCTGCAGCTGGGGTAAAGGTTTATCTGGAAAAGAGTCTGAATCTCTTGGCTAAAACGAGACCTTAGGCTTGATCCATAATTTCCATATTCTGCGTCTGCCAATAATTAAGAGTTGGCTCTATGCCAATAATGTGGGAGCCTCAGAATTAATATGTAGGAGTTTGGGTGAATAACATTTTGATGCTTAATATTACCTGGAGATAACTATTGGGTCACTAAGGATAGCCAGGATATTTCATGAAAAGAGTTCCTTTGCTGATATTTTGGTTTCTGTTTGATTGTATTTGGTGCAGTGATCCAATGAAAATAATAATTTTTACTCTTCTGGTTTATTTGTGGGTTGGACCCAGAAGTAGAGAAACTCAATACTGAGTCCTTTTTCAAAAGGACTAGGAAAAAAAATCATTTAATAAAAGCTCATCTTCCCTCTGCCTCAAGGTCTGAGTGAAGAATGTTATTGACCATCTGTGGTTTGGCCTGCCCATTGCCCTTCTGCACACAGAATCCCTGCCCCACCCTTTCTCTGTCTTGAAAATCACATCTCTCTGACATTGATATTATGGTTTGGATGAAGATGGCCTTACCCCTTGCCTTTAGTGGGGACTCAGCACCAATCAATGAGAACACCACATCATCACATCCCTCTGGCCACAGTAATGAATTCTGGGGTGAGCCCACGACCAATGCCAGATCAAACAGAGACAGTCCTGGGGATTTTGCTCAAATTCTTCTGAGAGATCATTTCTTTCTGTTGGGATTGATAACCTGGCAGAATGTATATATAGGGCTGCTGGAGGCCATCTTGCCACCACAGGATAGCCTGCCAGAGAATAAAGCCAATATTTAGGATAAAAGAGCCAGGAGATGGATACTAACTCCTGGTGACTCCATATTAATATCTGGATGCAGACACATCTGAAGCTAAATTGGATGTCTCTTTTTTTTTTTTTTTTCTTTTTTTTTTTTTTTTTAAATTTATTTATTATTATTAAACTTCAAGTTGTAGGGTACATGTGCACAACGTGCAGGTTTGCTACATATGTATACTTGTGCCATGTTGGTGTGCTGCACCCATCAACTCGTCATTTACATCAGGTATAACTCCCAATGCAATCCCTCCCCCCTCCCCCCTCCCCATGATAGGCCCCGGTGTGTGATGTTCCCCTTCCCGAGTCCAAGTGATCTCATTGTTCAGTTCCCACCTACGAGTGAGAACATGCGGTGTTTGGTTTTCTGTTCTTGTGATAGTTTGCTAAGAATGATGGTTTCCAGATGCATCCATGTCCCTACAAAGGACACAAACTCATCCTTTTTTATGGCTGCATAGTATTCCATGGTGTATATGTGCCACATTTTCTTAATCCAATCTGTCACTGATGGACATTTGGGTTGATTCCAAGTCTTTGCTATTGTGAATAGTGCTGCAACAAACATACGTGTGCATGTGTCCTTATAGCAGCATAATTTATAATCCTTTGGGTATATACCCAGTAATGGGATGGCTGGGTCATATGGTACATCTAGTTCTAGATCCTTGAGGAATCGCCATACTGTTTTCCATAATGGTTGAACTAGTTTACAATCCCACCAACAGTGTAAAAGTGTTCCTATTTCTCCACATCCTCTCCAGCACCTGTTGTTTCCTGACTTTTTAATGATCGCCATTCTAACTGGTGTGAGATGGTATCTCATTGTGGTTTTGATTTGCATTTCTCTGATGGCCAGTGATGATGAGCATTTTTTCATGTGTCTGTTGGCTGTATGAATGTCTTCTTTTGAGAAATGTCTGTTCATATCCTTTGCCCACTTTTGGATGGGGTTGTTTGTTTTTTTCTTGTAAATTTGTTTGAGTTCTTTGTAGGTTCTGGATATTAGCCCTTTGTCAGATGAGTAGATTGCAAAAATTTTCTCCCATTCTGTAGGTTGCCTGCTCACTCTGATGGTAGTTTCTTTTGCTGTGCAGAAGCTCTTTAGTTTGATGAGATCCCATTTGTCAATTTTGGCTTTTGCTGCCGTTGCTTTTGGTGTTTTAGACATGAAGTCTTTGCCCATGCCTATGTCCTGAATGGTACTACCTAGGTTTTCCTCTAGGATTTTTATGGTATTAGGTCTAACATTTAAGTCTCTAATCCATCTTGAATTAATTTTCGTATAAGGAGTAAGGAAAGGATCCAGTTTCAGCTTTCTACTTATGGCTAGCCAGTTTTCCCAGCACCATTTATTAAATAGGGAATCCTTTCCCCATTTCTTGTTTCTCTCAGGTTTGTCAAAGATCAGATGGCTGTAGATGTGTGGTATTATTTCTGAGGACTCTGTTCTGTTCCATTGGTCTATATCTCTGTTTTGGTACCAGTACCATGCTGTTTTGGTTACTGTAGCCTTGTAGTATAGTTTGAAGTCAGGTAGCGTGATGCCTCCAGCTTTGTTCTTTTGACTTAGGATTGTCTTGGAGATGCGGGCTCTTTTTTGGTTCCATATGAACTTTAAAGCAGTTTTTTCCAATTCTGTGAAGAAGCTCATTGGTAGCTTGATGGGGATGGCATTGAATCTATAAATTACCTTGGGCAGTATGGCCATTTTCACAATATTGATTCTTCCTATCCCTGAGCATGGTATGTTCTTCCATTTGTTTGTGTCCTCTTTGATTTCACTGAGCAGTGGTTTGTAGTTCTCCTTGAAGAGGTCCTTTACATCCCTTGTAAGTTGGATTCCTAGGTATTTTATTCTCTTTGAAGCAATTGTGAATGGAAGTTCATTCCTGATTTGGCTCTCTGTTTGACTGTCACTGGTGTATAAGAATGCTTGTGATTTTTGCACATTAATTTTGTATCCTGAGACTTTGCTGAAGTTGCTGATCAGCTTAAGGAGATTTTGGGCTGAGACAATGGGGTTTTCTAAATATACAATCATGTCGTCTGCAAACAGGGACAATTTGACTTCTTCTTTTCCTAACTGAATCCCCTTGATTTCTTTCTCTTGCCTGATTGCCCTAGCCAGAACTTCCAACACTATGTTGAATAGGAGTGGTGAGAGAGGGCATCCCTGTCTTGTGCCAGTTTTCAAAGGGAATTTTTCCAGTTTTTGCCCATTCAGTATGATATTGGCTGTGGGTTTGTCATAAATAGCTCTTATGATTTTGAGGTACGTTCCATCAATACCGAATTTATTGAGCGTTTTTAGCATGAAGGGCTGTTGAATTTTGTCAAAAGCCTTTTCTGCATCTATTGAGATAATGATGTGGTTCTTGTCTTTGGTTCTGTTTATATGCTGGATTATGTTTATTGATTTGCGAATGTTGAACCAGCCTTGCATCCCAGGGATGAAGCCCACTTGATCATGGTGGATAAGCTTTTTGATGTGCTGCTGAATCCGGTTTGCCAGTATTTTATTGAGGATTTTTGCATCGATGTTCATCAGGGATATTGGTCTAAAATTCTCTTTTTTTGTTGTGTCTCTGCCAGGCTTTGGTATCAGGATGATGTTGGCCTCATAAAATGAGTTAGGGAGGATTCCCTCTTTTTCTATTGATTGGAATAGTTTCAGAAGGAATGGTACCAGCTCCTCCTTGTACCTCTGGTAGAATTCAGCTGTGAATCCATCTGGTCCTGGACTTTTTTTGGTTGGTAGGCTATTAATTATTGCCTCAATTTCAGAGCCTACTATTGGTCTATTCAGGGATTCAACTTCTTCCTGGTTTAGTCTTGGAAGAGTGTAAGTGTCCAGGAAATTATCCATTTCTTCTAGATTTTCCAGTTTATTTGCGTAGAGGTGTTTATAGTATTCTCTGATGGTAGTTTGTATTTCTGTGGGGTCGGTGGTGATATCCCCTTTATCATTTTTAATTGCGTCGATTTGATTCTTCTCTCTTTTCTTCTTTATTAGTCTTGCTAGTGGTCTGTCAATTTTGTTGATCTTTTCAAAAAACCAACTCCTGGATTCATTGATTTTTTGGAGGGTTTTTTGTGTCTCTATCTCCTTTAGTTCTGCTCTGATCTTAGTTATTTCTTGCCTTCTGCTAGCTTTCGAATGTGTTTGCTCTTGCTTCTCTAGTTCTTTTAATTGTGATGTTAGAGTGTCAATTTTAGATCGTTCCTGCTTTCTCTTGTGGGCATTTAGTGCTATAAATTTCCCTCTACACACTGCTTTAAATGTGTCCCAGAGATTCTGGTATGTTGTATCTTTGTTCTCATTGGTTTCAAAGAACATCTTTATTTCTGCCTTCATTTCGTTATGTACCCAGTAGTCATTCAGGAGCAGGTTGTTCAGTTTCCATGTAGTTGAGCGGTTTTGATTGAGTTTCTTAGTCCTGAGTTCTAATTTGATTGCACTGTGGTCTGAGAGACAGTTTGTTATAATTTCTGTTCTTGTACATTTGCTGAGGAGTGCTTTACTTCCGATTACGTGGTCAATTTTGGAGTAAGTACGATGTGGTGCTGAGAAGAATGTATATTCTGTTGATTTGGGGTGGAGAGTTCTATAGATGTCTATTAGGTCTGCTTGCTGCAGAGATGAGTTCAATTCCTGGATATCCTTGTTAACTTTCTGTCTCGTTGATCTGTCTAATGTTGACAGTGGAGTGTTGAAGTCTCCCATTATTATTGTATGGGAGTCTAAGTCTCTTTGTAAGTCTCTAAGGACTTGCTTTATGAATCTGGGTGCTCCTGTATTGGGTGCATATATATTTAGGATAGTTAGCTCTTCCTGTTGAATTGATCCCTTTACCATTATGTAATGGCCTTCTTTGTCTCTTTTGATCTTTGATGGTTTAAAGTCTGTTTTATCAGAGACTAGTATTGCAACCCCCGCTTTTTTGTGTTCTCCATTTGCTTGGTAAATCTTCCTCCATCCCTTTATTTTGAGCCTATGTATGTCTCTGCGTGTGAGATGGGTCTCCTGAATACAGCAGACTGATGGGTCTTGACTCTTTATCCAGTTTGCCAGTCTGTGTCTTTTAATTGGAGCATTTAGTCCATTTACATTTAAGGTTAAGATTGTTATGTGTGAACTTGATCCTGCCATTATGATATTAACTGGTTATTTTGCTCGTTAGTTGATGCAGTTTCTTCCTAGCCTTGATGGTCTTTACATTTTGGCATGTTTTTGCAATGGCTGGTACCGGTTGTTCCTTTCCATGTTTAGTGCTTCCTTCAGGGTCTCTTGTAAGGCAGGCCTAGTGGTGACAAAATCTCTAAGCATTTGCTTATCTGTAAAGGATTTTATTTCTCCTTCACTTATGAAACTTAGTTTGGCTGGATATAAAATTCTGGGTTTAAAATTCTTTTCTTTAAGAATGTTGAATATTGGCCCCCACTCTCCTCTGGCTTGATGAGTTTCTGCCGAGAGATCTGCTGTTAGTCTGATGGGCTTCCCTTTGTGGGTAACCCGACCTTTCTCTCTGGCTGCCCTTAAGATTTTTTCCTTCATTTCAACTTTGGTGAATCTGGCAATTATGTGTCTTGGAGTTGCTCTTCTCGAGGAGTATCTTTGTGGCGTTCTCTGTATTTCCTGGATTTGAATGTTGGCCTGCCCTACTAGGTTGGGGAAGTTCTCCTGGATGATATCCTGAAGAGTGTTTTCCAACTTGGTTCCATTTTCCCCCTCACTTTCAGGCACCCCAATCAGACGTAGATTTGGTCTTTTTACATAATCCCATACTTCTTGCAGGCTTTGTTCATTTCTTTTTCTTCTTTTTTCTTTTGGTTTCTCTTCTCGCTTCATTTCATTCATTTGATCCTCCATCGCTGACATTCTTTCTTCCAGTTGATCGAGACGGTTACTGAAGCTTGTGCATTTGTCACGTATTTCTCGTGCCATGGTTTTCGTCTCTTTCATTTCGTTTGTGAGCTTCTCTGCATTAATTACTCTAGCCATCAATTCTTCCACTTTTTTTTCAAGATTTTTAGTTTCTTTGCGCTGGGTACGTAATTCCTCCTTTAGCTCTGAGAAATTTGATGGACTGAAGCCTTCTTCTCTCATCTCGTCGAAATCATTCTCCGTCCAGCTTTGATCCGTTGCTGGCGATGAGCTGCGCTCCTTTGCCGGGGGAGATGCGCTCTTATTTTTTGAATTTCCAGCTTTTCTGCCCTGCTTTTTCCCCATCTTTGTGGTTTTATCTGCCTCTGGTCTTTGATGATGGTGATGTACTGATGGGGTTTTGGTGTAGGTGTCCTTCCTGTTTGATAGCTTTCCTTCTAACAGTCAGGATCCTCAGCTGTAGGTTGTAGCTGTAGGAGATTGCTTGAGGTCCACTCCAGACCCTGTTTGCCTGGGTATCAGCAGCAGAGGCTGCAGAAGATAGAATATTTCTGAACAGCGAGTGTACCTGTCTGATTCTTGCTTTGGAATCTTCCTCTCAGGGGTGTACTCCACCCTGTGAGGTGTGGGGTGTCAGACTGCCCCTAGTGGGGGATGTCTCCCAGTTAGGCTACTCAGGGGTCAGGGACCCACTTGAGCAGGGAGTCTGTCCCTTCTCAGATCTCAACCTCCGTGTTGGGAGATCCACTGCTCTCTTCAAAGCTGTCAGACAGAGTCGTTTGCGTCTGCAGAGCTGCTGCGTTTGTTATTATTTACTGTGCCCTGTCCCCAGAGGTGGAGTCTACAGAGACAGGCAGGTTTCCTTGAGCTGCTGTGAGCTCCACCCAGTTGGAGCTTCCCAGCAGCTTTGTTTACCTACTTAAGCCTCAGCAATGGCGGGCGCCCCTCCCCCAGCCTCGCTGCTGCCTTGCCGGTAGATCACAGACTGCTGTGCTAGCAATGAGGGAGGCTCCGTGGGTGTGGGACACTCCCGGCCAGGTGTGGGATATGATCTCCTGGTGTGCCTGTCTGCTTAAAGCGCAGTATTGGGGTGGGAGTTACCCGATTTTCCAGGTGTTGTGTGTCTCAGTTCCCCTGGCTAGGAAAAGGGATTCCCTTCCCCCTTGCGCTTTCCAGGTGAGGCAATGCCTCGCCCTGCTTCAGCTCTCGCTGGTCGGGCTGCAGCAGCTGACCAGCACCGATCGTCTGGCACTCCCCAGTGAGATGAACCCAGTACCTCAGTTGAAAATGCAGAAATCGCCGGTCTTCTGTGTCGCTCGCGCTGGGAGTTGGAGACTGGAGCTGTTCCTATTCGGCCATCTTGCTCCGCCCCCCTGGATGTCTCTTATATTAATAAATAAGCTCATTTTTTTTGTTCAAGCCAGTTTGAGCTTTTTAATCTCCAGTAATCTAAAATCTAAGTATTCTATACCCAGATGTGTCAGTCCATTCTTGCACTGCTTTAAAGAAATATCTGAGTCTGGGTCATTTATACATAAAAGAGGTTTAATTAGCTCATGGTTCTGCAGGGTGTACAGGAAGTGTGATGCCAGTGTCTGCTTCCAGTGAGGCTCAGGAAGCTTAGATTCGTGGTGGAAGGCAAAGGGGAAGTCAGTGCATTGCATGGCAAGAGACAGAGCGAGAGAGAGAGAGAATGGGGATGTCCTAGACCCTTTCAAACAACCAGATCTAGCTTGAGCTAACCGAGTGAGAACTCACTTATCACCAAAGAGACAGAGCTAAACCATTCATGAGCAATCCACCCTTATGATCCAATCACCTCCCACCAGGCCCCCCCTCCACCACTGGGAATCCCATTTCAACATGAGATTTGGAGGGGACAAAATTCAAACCATATCACCAGAAAAGAAGACTCTATCAATACACAAATTTATAGCCTAGAGAGATAAAATGTTATAATATTTCATTAACTTTCATGGTGTTGAAGAAAGAAAAATATCTCAGCAATGAGACTGTTTCCTTATTGACTGGTCTCCAAGATATGTTAGGAAGAGAAATCATATTATTCTTTCTCTTCCTTCCCAAATGTATTTCTGACAACCACATGGTGTTCAGATAGCCAACGTTTCTGTGCAAATCCTCTATCTGTCCAATCTTATTATGTACAGCTGTATCTCTGTTTTGTGAAGACTAGGTGTCCCTTCTGCCTCTTTTGTCGTCATACTACACATCCCATTTCTTATCTGCAGCTCTATGGATGCCAAATTTCTCTTTTCAGAAACTAAAACATGACTCACACTGACTTTGCAGACAGTCTTTAACCCTCCAGGGACCCTCTAGATCCTGAGGGAAAGAGAAAACTTGAAAGGCTTAGATATGCAGTGGTAATCTACACAGAGAGAAATGAGACTGCTGAGACAGTGAATGGCGAACAGAGGTTGAATTTAGCCCTATGTCAGACAGGTTATTTTCCCCAGCGAGCAGAGCTAGCGCACACATCTGTCACTGGGAGCCGTATCATAGACCTTGATGTGGGATTGTAAAATCTAAAGTTGGCCTAAAGCCAGGAGGGCATTAAAATTGGAATTCCCCAACTCCAGATGTCTAGCTTTACACTGTAGGAAACCCCTGCTCAACTGGCATAAATTTATTTCAAAATCTGCACCAGTTTGCAGTGATCAGAGGAGATGCAGCACTGGTCTGAACATTTCTGGGACAGGGAGCAAAAACTCAAATGCCTGTGGGGGCCACTGGCACAGTTCGGTGAAGTGGATTGGTTGGGACCTGAGTGCCTGCATGTCTGAAATGGCCCCAGCTGAGGCAATTGTGCCTGCTGGTGCAGCATGGGCCCTGTGCTGCCAGATCTTTAGCGCTTCGCAGAGAGGCTGTAAGCCCAGGAGTAGGAGTCATCAGTTTGCAACCTCTGATTTGATACAGTATCATGATTGTGCCAGGTGACTAAATATGGGGTTGTGTTTAGACCTAATTTAGTTCACTTTGAACAGAACCCAGAGTGTTGTGGTTTAGAGCATAGACTCTGGTGTCAGGTTTACCTGGATTTGTAGCCTAGCTTTGCCATTTACTAATGTCATGACCTTGGCCAAAAAACGTAATGTCTTTAAGTTGCAGTGTTCACATCTGTAAAACGGAGCTGTGGTTTCCATGTCTGCCTCTTGGGTGGGCTGGGAAGGGGTAGAATTTGAGATAAAATGACATAATGCTCTCAAAACTGTTACACAGTGGCTGTATAAAAGGTAATGCTTTAAAAAATGCTGTTAATTCTATGATTGAAATCACAGAAATTTATGTAAGGCATTATTTTCATATTCTCCAGAAACATAAAGTCAGAGAGACAATATTGTGCGGTGGTTAAGAGCACTCATCCTGGAGTCAAATCCTGCTTTGAGAAAACCTGTACAACTCAGTTAACATTCTTACAGCATTTAGAACAGAGCCTGGCACACAGTAAGGACTATGGGGGTGGGTGGAAGGTTATGATACTATTATTGCAATATGTTTTAATAGCTCTTATGACTTTGTCACTTGAGTAGGACTGTATCTAGTAGGGCATGGTGACTCATGCTGGTAATCCCAACACTTTGGGAGGCTGAGGTGGGAGGATCACTTGAGGCCAGAAATTCAAGAATAGCTTGGGCAACATAGTGAGCAAGACCCTATCTCTACAAAAAATTAAAACAACAACAACAACTGTATCCACACCCTGAAACTTGTGGTTTACATTACCTTAACTTTAATAATATCTGAGGCAATTAATTTTTACTTTAGAAAGTTGGAAACACTTACCTACTATTTAAAGAACTGCTTTCAATCCACGGTGAAAGGTCTAAAAAATGTAGGATTAAAAAGAGAGATTGCAATTATGTCACATTCTTTAAAAACAGGCTATACAAAACTGACCTAGGTTTACAAGAAAAAAAGCAACAATTTATTGAGAACCTCTTTTGTGCAATGCACATTGCTAGACCAAAAAAAAAAAAAAAAGGCTAAAATAATAAATGGCAAAAGTAAGCCCTCTACCTAAGCCAACGTCCATATTCATGTATGCAGCCATATGGTTGTCCTGCAGACACTTTGAGATCTTTTTTTTTTTCTACTCTCAGAGGTTACCCGGGGTGTGCGGGAAATGGAGATCAGCACTGGGTTCAAAAGTGATGCAGGTAAGACGTGGAGCCCGAGGGCGGGCCCCAGATATGACACAGATGTCCGCCTGGGTCAAGGACGCAGTGGGGATAGGAAAGGAGATGGGAGGCGAGCGCACTGACTGGTACTTCTCCCTCAACCAGGGAGTAGTGAATCTTCAGAAGAATGCAGTCTCAACTTCGCGGGCGTCTGAGAGAAAGCGAGACTGACATCTTCTGTCCCAGTTGGAGTGTATACTCCAGGAGCTCCAGGAGCGAGCGCAGACCAGAGAGCAGATGGAGGCGGAGTAGCCCCGCCGGCGTGAGGTAGAGAGCCAGGAGCCATCCCAAGCCGGGGTGCAGGAGCGGAGGATCCCAGGCTGCAGGCTCGCTGGGCGTGCAGGAGCCGGGCGGGAGAGGCGCGCGTCCCGGCCTCCAGTGGGACGCTCCGCTGAGGCAAGAGGAGCCCGGGGGCGCTGCGCCTGGGACCCCTCTGTCGAGACCTCCTCCAGGAGGTTACGGCCGCCCGCAGCCCTGACAGCCCAGAGAAGGAGACCGCCACCTGGCCGCCGCGCGCCCCAACTCCAGACCCGGGGCCATCCCAGACTGCCTGTTCTAGGAAGGAAGGGAGCTAACTGAAATTAGATTTTATTAACCAAAAAGTAATGAGAAGTTACAGAATCAGGCTGAGAAGTGATTAAGTGGAGGCTCCTTCTGGATGGAAAGGTGGAGGGAGGCTGTCTGCAAAGCAGTTGGTAGCAGTTATTTGAAGGACAAACGTTTCATGTATATGCACTGTGGATCCACTGAGATCCTTCACTCAACCATTACCCATGCAGAACGTGTGAAATCTAAGGGTTGCTTTTGTGACTCACTTAGCCAGAGTTCTTGGTAGTGTCATGACAGCTGGACTCAGTTGTTGGGTTACCTCAGATGAGTAGAGTTGTTTAATCTCTTTGAGACACAGTTTCTTCCTCTTTAAAGTGAAGATGCTTATAGAAGAGTACACAGAAAAAAAAAAAAGAAGAAAAGAAAAAAAAAATAAAGTAAGGATGACAATAACCCCTTAGCTACCTCCCAAAGTCTTGTTTAGAGGCAAATGAGGCAATTTTATTTTTCTTTCCTTTTTTTTTTTTTTTTTTGAGACAAGGTCTCACTCTGTCTCCCAGGCTGGAGTGCAATGGTGTGACCTTGGCTCACTGTAATCTCTACTTCCCAGGTTCAAGTGATTCTCCTGCCTCAACTTCTCAAATAGCTGGGATTACAGGTCTGCACCATCACACCCGGCTAATTTTTGTGTTTTTAGTAGAGATGGAATTTTGCCATATTGGCCAGGGTGGTCTCGAACTCCTGATCTCAGGTGATCCACCCACCTAAGCCTCCCAAAGTGTTGGGAATACAGGCGTGAGCCACCTCACCCGGCCAAATGAGGCAATTTTTATGAGTGAAAGTTCTTTATGTATGATCAAATGTGGTATAAACGTTAGCAATTATTAAATGAATTTCAAATTTATTCTTCCACCTGCTCATAATTTATAGTATATCCCAAATGGAGAGTTGAATAATTATTTAGTACAATTTCATTAATAATGTATTGAATGATTCCTATCACAAGGAGTTGTCTATCTGATGTAATCAGTGTAGACAACTGATCTGAATAACATGAACCTCCTATCTAATTTTATCAACAGCTTTGAGAGGTTTGGGGATATATTATTGACACATCTCCAGTGGTTCACTTCGTTTTCTTTGTTATTGCCTGTCAACCTTCCATTTTTTATGATGAAAAAGCCATCTGTGTTACGATGAATTGGCTTTGTTTCCATGTTATGTCCTACACCTAATTCATTATTATTTAGAGCTATAATTAAACATTATTAAACAGTTTAATAGGGTGTCTCATAGTTTAAGGTAAGACTAACTTTATTCAGCAGGGAAAATCTGATTTTATTATTTACTTTATTTGAGGTCAGATTATTTTCAAATAGTTAAATAAAGTTAAATATATTCAATATGTACATAAACTTGAGAACTCTAAAGAGAAAATTCCTCCCCAAACAACTACATCACAGAGCTAAGAGGAGGAAAAAGCCCAGAGTTGTATTTCCAAAAAAACAAAAAAGAAGTATTTAATCAGAGTAATTCATACATTTAAAGAACTCACCCTATAGCTTGAGTTCTACATTATAGTTCATCACAATGAAATTCAAAGAACATTTTCTCCCTTACTGGAAATCTAATTGCATGCATGGTCTCTGCATACTTGTAAAAGTGTAATCATGTATTGCCTCATATTACTTGAATTTATTGCTTGTGCATTATTGTAACCAGAAAGACAGTCATAGAGGGGTGAGGTTGTGGGGCTTATTCTTACACTTCTCCACCCAGTGCCTTTCACAGAACTGAGCCCAAAGTTGTTCGTAATATATACTTTTGACTTGATGACTTGATTAATTGTTCCATTGCTTTCATTGTAATGTAATTTGCTGCATTTGGGTCAGATACCTAAGTTAGCTAAATACTCCACTGTGGAGTTGTACTTTCTGTGAATTTAAACTTCTTATAAATTACCTTGGGTTGCCAGCTTCTGTAACAATTTCCAGGGGGTTATCACTTGCCTTTTTTAACCTATGTAAGAGTCAAAGAATAAAGTCTCTTTGAGATCATTCGGTATGGCATTCATTGTGAGTGACTTTGAAGAAATAAAGATGGACAAATGCCTTGCAATTATGTCTAGCCAATGTATCCACTGTTGTTTGCTTTGGGTTTTGGCTTGAGTCTTCTAGGAAGCTGTATCCTCCAAGGGAGCCATCTTTTGATAATATTTAGCCTCCGATTTCAATCTATGGAAAGGGAGAAAAGTAAGACTGATGCTTCTTTCATCAAGAATCACTTTGGTAACATCAAAAGATTAAGGCAAGTGTTTTTTTTTCTGCGCCTTTCACCTTCTTTTGTCCCTTCTTCTTCACTCTCTATAAAGCTTATCTTGGAAGCCAGGCACCATCTGCCATGTCACGGTAAGGTGTATGTAATGCATGCTCTGATAGGGTTTGTGTTTATAACACATATATATGGAGTTGTCGCTGAGGCAGGAATTGCTTGCTATCAGGAGTAACATCCTGAATAGGATTACCAAGGCTGGCCTGTGGTCAGATTGTCTTCCTGACATAACATTTCTCTCCCCCTTAATATCTATACCTTCATTTATGAGAGCCCCACATTTTTTTTGGTTGCTGTTGTTGTTTGTTTTCTTTTATAATTTCAGTCTTTTGTACATAAACTTGTATTTCATTCTGAGAAAAAAATCTCTTCTAATTTCAAGGGGATAGAGGTGAAAACAAAATGAAACGGAAAGCTGTTCAGATAACCCAGGAGGATTTTAAGACCCCTTTGTTATAACAATCCTTTTATGTTTGAAATATTTATTGGGCTTCTTCCTGGTCACGATCGGAAGGGAAACCTGAATTGGTGCCCTCTAAGCTGCTTGGGCGGACAGAAGAGTACATGTTTACAAGTCAAGATGGTGCTTGATCTTGGAACGACAGGAAATGATTTTGCAAATCCAGATAAACTATTTTATCCTAGAAAGCATATGTGCCAAACACAGTTTAAAGAAAACACACAAGGATCCTTGTGTCGTACCCCATGGGTAGAGTGTAGAAAGAAGCTAACACTTTTCCAGATGAAGAGCAATCTGGTGAAATAGTTGCCTCTAAGTGGCTCGTTTTGCCTGTGTGCCCTCTCACAGTGTAAACTTTTAGATTTTTATAATGGAAGAGTGTACTAAGTTTGGCACTTGCTCCCTTTGGACAAGGTGGAGCTGATAATTTATTTCTCTTCCTCCGTCCAAAATTATTTTTCAGTTATTTAAAGTTTATATAGATAAATATTATGGGGTAAGATTATTTTAAAGCTTGTATAGAAGAGAAATTGACAAGAAAGTTTTGAAAAAGGATTAGGGAGAGGGATTTCTACCCCTAGATTTTAAAGTGTGCTACAAAGCTAATAATAAAACAGTATATATAAATAATAAACAGTATATATAAATAATAAAACAATATATACATCAATGGAACACAATAGAGTCTGGAACAGATCTAGGTATATATGCTAACTTTATATTGCTAAAAGGGGCATTATTGATATAAACATTGTTTAATAAATGGTATCAGGATTGGGTTAGCTAATAGCTAGCATTTAATTAGCACTTACTACATGCCAGGTACTATTCTAAGGGCTTTTCATGTATTCAATCTTCATAGCAGCCCTTTGAGATAGATACTATTATTATTTCTATTTACAAATGAGAACACTGAAACACAGGGAGATTTAGTAACTGGTCCAAAATTACACAGCTATTAAATAGTAGAGCTAGGATTTGAATCAGGCAATAAAATTAGGTCTTTACCTAGTTTATATGGTATATAAACAAATTCTAGATGAATTAAAAAGCTGCATGCATAAAACAATGTTTTTATAACATCATTACAATATTGGAAGATAATCCAGAGGTACATTTATATAACTTTGAAATCAAAGAAAATTCCTTAAGCAAGACAAGAACCCCAGAAAAATGAAGGTAAGTTATTGATCTGACAACATAAATATTCAAAAACTTCTGTTGAGAAGATACCATAACAAAAATAAAACCTTCAATGACCAAAAGGAAATATATTTGGAACTCATTTGTTAGAAGAAGGGTTTGTATCTGTAATGTACAAAAACCTTTTATAAAATGACATAAAAATCAGTCCAATTTAAAAACGGGAAAAACATACAAACTGGCAATTCACAGGGGATGAAATGCAAATGATCAAGAAATAGGTAACAGTGGCAATATGTGCAGTGTTAATAGCGTGTAGAGGAACTTCCAATTTTCCTCAAGACTTCCATCTAAGACCTCAAACTATGAGACTAATAAAAGAAAACACTGGGTAAAACTCTCCAGGACATTGGAATGGTCAAAGATCTCTTGAGCAATGCCCCATGGACACAGACAACCAAAGCAAAAATGAACAAATGGGATCACATCAAGTAAAAAAGCTTCTGCACAGCAAAGGAAACAATCAACAAAGTGATGAGACAACCCATAGAATGGGAGGAAGTATTTGTAAACTACCCATCTGACAAGGAATTAATAACCAGAATATATAAGGAGCTCAAACAACTCTATAGGAAAAAAGTCTAATAATCCAATTTAAAAATGGGCAAAATATCTGAGTAGACATTTCTCAAAAGAAGACATACAAATGGCAGACAGGTATATGAAAAAGTGCTCAACATTACTGATCATCAGAGAAATGCAAAAGAAAACTACAATGAGATATCATTTCACCCCAATTAAAATGGCTTTTATCCAAAAGACAGGCAATAACAAATGCTGGTAAGGATATGGAGAAAAGGGAGTGATTGTACACTGTTGGTGGGAATGTAAATTAGTACAACTGCTATGGAGAAAAGTTTGGAGGTTCCTCAAAAAAATAAAAAATACAGCTACCATGTGATACACCAATTCTACTCCTAGGTATACACCCAAAAGAAAGGAAATCAGTGTATCAAAGAGGTACCTGCACTTCCATGATTATTGCGGTGGTATTCACAATAGCCAAACTTTGGAAGCAACCTAAGTATCCATCAGCAGACAAATGAATAAAGGAAATGTGGTACATATACACAATAGAATACTAGTCAGCCGTAAAAAAGAATGAGATCTTGTCATTTGCAACAACATGGGTTGATCTAGAGATCATTATGTTAAGTGAAATAAACCAGGCACACAAAGACAAACATTGCATGTTTCACTTATCTGTGGGAGCTAAAAATTAAAACAGTTGAAGTCATGGAGATAGAGAGTAGAATGATGATTACCAGAAGCTGGGAAGGGTAGTGTGGTGGGATGGGAGGGAAGGGGGAATGGTTAATGGGTACAAAAAATATTTAGAAAGAATAAATAATGCCCAGTATTTGCTAGCACAACAGGGGAAATATAGTAAAAAAAATTTAATTTTTCATTTAAAAATAACTAAAAGAGTATAATTGGATTGTTTGTAACACAAAAGATAAATGCTTGAAGTGATGGATACTCTACCCTGATATGATTATTATGCTTTGCATACCTGTACCAAAATATTTCATGTAACCCATAAATATATACACCTACTGTGTACCCACAAAAATTAAAAAGAAAAAAGAAATAAGCTAGACACAGAAAAATAAGTAAATAAATGCCAGTGAACATTCTTCACAGAAATAAGAATAAAAAATTCTAAAAATTATATGGAACCACACACACACACACACAAACAAAATAAGAACAGCCAATGCCAAAACAAAGCATATTAACACAAAACTGGAGGAATTACAATAGCTGACTTCAAATTATACTACAGAGCTATAGTAACCAAAATAGCAATGTACTGACAAATAAAGCAGATACATAGACCAATGGAAGACAATAAAGAACCCAGAAATAATTTCATATATTTATAGTGAACTCATTTTTGACAAATATGCCAAGAATATACAGAGGGGAAAGGATAGTCTCTTCAGTAAGTGGTGCTGGGAAAATGGGACATCCATAGGTAGAAGAATGAAGCTAAACACCTATCTCCTGCCATATACAAAAATGAAATCAAAATCGTTTGAGGACTTAAGTCTGAGACCAGAAACTATGAAACTACTAAAAACAAACAAACAAACAAACAAACAAACAAACAAACAAACACTGGGCAGACTCTCCAGGATATTGACCTGGGCAAAGATTTCTTGAGGAATACCCCACAAGCATAGGCAACCAAGGCAAAAATGGACAAATGGGATCACATCAAGTTAAAAAGCTCTTGCACAGGAAATGAAACAAACAACAAAGTGAAGAGACAACCCACAGAATGGGAGAAAATATTTGCAAACTACCCTTCTGACAAAGGATTAATAACCAGAAAATACAAGGACCTCAAACAACTTTATAGGGAAAAAACCTAATAATCTGATTTAAAAATGAGCAAAAGATCTGAATAGACATTTCACAAAAGAAGATGTGCAAAAGGCCAACAGTACGTAAAAAAGTGCTTAACATCCTTCATCAGAGAACTGCACATCAAAACTGCAAAGAAATATCGTCTCACCCCAGTTAAAATGGCTTATATCAAAAAGACAGGCAATAAATGCTGGCAAGGATGTAGAGAAACGGGAACCCTCATACATTTTTGGTGGGAATGTAAATTAGTGTAACCACCATGAAGAACAGTTTGGAGTTTCCTCAAAAAGCTAAAAACAGAGCTGCCTTATAATCCAGCAATCCTGCTGCTAGGGATATACCCAAAAGAAAAGAAGTAAGTGTATAGAAGATGTATCTGCACTTCCATGTTTATTGCAACAGTATTCCAAATACCCAAGATTTGGAAGCAAACTAAGTATCCATCAGCAGATGAATGGATTAAAAGAATATTTTAACTCTACAGTCCCTTTTATTTTGTAAAATACAATATGAAGAGCTTCCTGTTAAATATACTTATGTAAGTGGAAAAAAGTATGCAAAGTTATATACAACACTATTATAACATAAGCAAGCATCATAAGCTTCAATGACTGTGGAAACCGGGTAGATATAAATGAAGCAGAGTGGGCATTAATAAAATCTGTAGGAGTAAGAAACAATTATTGTTAGCGTTAGGAATCTAAGAAATGGCAGAGAATGGGGCCCAAAGCACAGAAGAGGGCATTATTTTTGGGTCAGAAGAAACGAAAGTAGGACAGAAACAGATGTAGACAGGTTACATGATAGCCCACTGATGGTTGTTCTTTTTTTCCATTGCATTGGGGTACAAGGATAGAGGGAAGTGAAAAAGGCTTGGAGAGGGTTTCCTGGAGAATGGATGAGTGAGACATAGTGTGGTTTCCAGGGTCCAGTTAAGACTGGTGAGCATAAGTTTACAGTGAAAGCATTATATACTTTTTAGATTGGCATGTGCACCAGAAACTATGTCAAAAATGGGTAAAAATTCCTGATAAAGTTGAAGTTAGGATTTTTGCCTTTCGAAGGAGAAAAATTATTAAGTCAACAATTAGGAAAAAAAATCTCAAGAAATGGAAGGAGTTAGTTGCTCTTTCACATTAGAAAAATTGTTTTCACCCACAGAAGTTTTAAATAGTTTTATGGAGATATAATTCACATATCGTTCAATTCAGCCACCTAAAATGTACAGTTCAGTGGTTTTTAGTATTCACAGATATATGCAACCATCACCACAATAAATTTTAGAACATTTTCATCTCCCTCAAAAGAAATTCTGCACCTCTTAGCCACCACCTCATCCCCTAACCTCCTCATCCCTACTCTCGCCTGCCCCAGCCCTAGGCAAGGAACAATCTACTTACTTTATATATAGAGTTGCTTAACTTTGGACATTTCATATAAATGGCATCATCCAATTGGTGGTCCTTTGTGACTGGCTTCTTTTACTTAGTAAAATGTTTTCAAGGTTTCCTGTAGCATGGATCAGAACCTAGATTTTGATCTAGTTTAATTTTATCACATTTTTTTTTTATTTCTTTAACTTTTTTGTATTAAGCATTTAAAATTTGACACATATACTTACATATATATGTTAGTGTCCATTAAATACGATTATAGGCCGGGTGTGGTGGCTCACACCTGTAATCCCAGCACTTTGGGAGGTGGAGGCAGGCGGATCACCTGAGGGCCGGAGCTCGAGACCAGCCTGACCAACATGAAGAAACCCTGTTTCTACTAAAAATGCAAAATTAGCTGGGTGTGGTGGTGCATGCCTGTAATCCCAGCCACTCGGGAGGCTAAGGCAGGAGAATCGCTTGAACCCGGGAGGTGGAGGTTTCAGTGTGCAGAGATTGTGCCACTGCGCTCCAGCATGGGAAACAAGAGGAATACTCCATCTCAAAAAAATATATATATATGATTACAACTATGCTATTTTCAGTAAATAAACTTTTGGATTTTTCCCTTCCCTTTTTTTTTTTTTGCTTATCTTTTTCCTGCTATATTACCTTTATCCCCTCCACAGGTGACTAACAACCTGACTAATATTTTCTCATATTTTCTGTATAATAAAGTCATACACACAAGCATGCACACACACAAAACTCCCTCCAAATCAACCAATAAACTTTTACTTCATTACCTTAAATCCCTGCATAATACTCAATGATGTGGATATTTGATAATTTCCTGGGCCTCCTGATGAGTATTCACTCATTGTTTTTGTTTTTTAATTTAATTTGTTAATGAACAATACCACAGTTAACGTCCTTGCCAGTCAGGTGTGGTCCATGTACCCGCAGCATTACCATCACTTGGGAGCTTCTTCGATAAGCAGAATCTTAAGTTCTATCCCAGCCTACTGAATTGAATCCCCAGGAAATTCAAACTGACATTGAAGACTGAGTAGTGACCTAGTATATATGCCATTTCATATTAATGTTATCGTTTCTATAGTTAGATTTCAAGGAGTAAAATTCTGGGGCAAAGAGTATTTATACTTTTAATTTTAACAGATGCCTTAACAGGTTGCTTCCCCTAAAGACTGCAGCACAACGGATTTCTACCAGCAGGGTATCAGAATATCCCTTTCTTCATGTTCCCATTAGCACCGAGCGTTGATGATGAGATCATTAAGGAAATTTGCCATGGTAAGAGCATTTGGATTTTGATTTTCCCCATGTAATTAAGCAAACTCTTCAAACGATAGTATTAGAATAGTTCCAATTTCAAATGTTGGATTTCTAAGTCAAACTATTGAAAGAATGCAAAAGAAATAAATAAAGAGAATAAGGATGTAACTTCTCTAATGGAAAACTTCTCTCTTTTTTTCCAATCTTCTTGGCTCTAACACAAGGAAGGAGATACCCTTCTTGGGCATTGTGCAGTGTCTTGTTGACATTTTTGGCAACATTTTCAGATAAATGTTTGGATTGGGGGAAGGAAAACACAGTAAATGTCTACAAAAAGCCTGGGTCAATTTCAATGAATAAATAAATAAATAGAGAATTGTAAGTTAAAATAAAGTAGCACATTTTGCTCATAAAATTTACAGATTTTAAAATATCAACTGTATTCAATCAGAGTAAAAGTGTGGAAAAACAGACTCATAAATTGTCAATGGGAGTATATAAATTCATAATATCCTTTTAGGAGACAATAGGGCAGGATACATATAAGATATTTCAGTGCACATATGTTATAACTCAGCAAGATAGGAATCAATCTTATAGAAATAGTTACACAGGAGAAAAAAGACATATAAAGGCTGTCCATTGAAAAATTTGGAAGCACTTAACTGTTCATCAATAGAGGCATGAGTTAGTGTACTTTGGTGTATGAATAATGTCTATACATGACATACAAAGCTCCATACGGCATACTGCTAAACAAAATAAAACAATCATCTCAGAACAATATATGATATATAACCCACTTTTGGGAACAGTAACACAAAAAGTGTAAGGGATGTGTGTTTGTGAGTGCATGAGCATGTGTATATATGTATGTATGTAAGAGAAAACACTAGCAGTGGTTACCTCTGGGTGTGTGTGTGGGGTCGGGGAGATTAGTGGTTGGTATGATGGTGAAGGGGAGACATATATACTATTTCCTAAATAATAATAATAATAATAATTAATATTTATGGAGTACTTAACTATACATCCAACACTATGCTGAAAGCTTTACATAAATAATCCTACTTAATCTTGACAACCACCTTATGAGGTAAATATTGTTATCTGAATTTTGTCATTTCCATTAAGGTAACTGAGTCACAAATAGGTGACATAATTTGCTTGAGATGATTCAGCCAGAACGTTGTAGTACTGTGGTTTGAACTAAGGTAGTCTGACTCTAGAGACCATGTTTAGAAACTTGATTCTGTCTGTGTATTCATGTATCCATCCGTCTACTCATCTGTCTATTCATCCATCCATCCATCCATCCACCCGTCCATCCATCCATCCATCATCTATTCATCTACCTACCTACCTGTCATTTGTGTATTGTCTATCATCTTCCTTCCTTCCTTCCTTGCTTCCTTCCTTGCTTCCTTCCTTCCTTCCTTCCTTCCTTCCTTCCTTCCTTCCTTCCTTCCTTCTTTCTTTTCCTTTCTCTTCTGCCACACTAAAGTTCTCAGGCTACCATGGGGAAAATTAACCATACAATATAATTTCTGAAAAAAAGCTAAGTCTCTCAGAGAGTAGCAAACATGACAAGTGATATAATTGGTTCTGATTATTTACTAGAATGAGGGAGTTTGCCTCATTCCAGGACACTTGTGACAGGTGACAAACTGACTGTAGATCTCCAGATGGAGCAGAAAATGCAACTGAGTGTGATTCCTGCCTCCGACTTGCCGCTGATCCACGGAAGCAAAGCATTTCATAACAATAAGACAGCAATCCTCTCCATTATTTTGCTAATGAAGAAACAGGGTCCAGAGTATTTAGTGGCAGAACTGATATAAAAATCAGGTTTTCTAACCCTCAGCTCAGTGCTTTCTCCACTATATCATAATTTGGAGTTGTATCATTTATGATATACATTTACTTCCTGTAGGGTGTAACCAGAAAAGTGGACACACAGAGTTGACCCATTTCTGTCACTAGAGCTCCAAAATTTGTATATATTTTTCTAAAAGGAAAGAAAAGACAGAACAGTTAGTGTTGAGTAGATGTTTTATCATCAGCCTAAAAGATTTGGCCATTATACCCTTCTTAACAGGAATCAGAAAAAAAAAAAAAAAAAAAAAAAGGCAGTTCAATTTATTTCTTAAGAGTTGTGTTTTTGTAAATTAGCTAGTTGGTTTTTACTGGGACTCCCTCCAACTTGCCCATTTCAAAGGTCTCCAATCCTGTTAAATAAGAAAACCATCTTGGCTGTATGGTCAGGTGATGTTTAGGTCAGACAATGGCTAGACGTGAAGTGAGTTGTCTGCAGAAGACATGGGCAGCCCAATGAACCACAAGGATGGGTACAGGACATAGAGATGGGCAGGATGTCATTGTCAGCTAAGCTCATGTGCAGGTGACTGCCCCTGCACAGAAAAAAAGGTTAAGGGTCAGGAAACATGTGGACCCTGAGGAGGGCAGAGAAAGTACTGAGTCTAAGCCACTTTTCCTGATTTTATTCAAGCCAAGCGGAAGGCAAAGGGCTGCGTCAACTAACTTTCCCTGAACTGGTGCATCAGCAGGATGCTCTGAGCCTCTCCCACTTATCTCCAGATCCCAAACACAGAGTTCATGGTCATCTGGCTGCCTTGCTCAGAGCTCTTCAGGCAAAGGAGAAGAAAGGCCATTTCAGCATCTAGCATTCTTCAATCTTGCTTGAGGCTGGCAGCTGTCACAGAATGCCATCAGCAAACAGATCATCTTAGCAATGTCTTTTCCACTTCTTAAACCATTAGCCTCTCACAATTTATGAGTAGTTCCATGAGCCCTGTTCAGTTTTGAAATTCAAGCTACTGAGGCTTTGAACTACTTATTAATATCAAAAGCCCAAAATATTTATCATCTATTGCTTGAAGAAAATTTGGTTTTCTGTGAGGCAATGACCAATACCCTTAAATTAAAAAAAACCTGTGCCTACTGGCCATTCCTCTGCTTATTGTTTGACTTTTCTGAACCGTTTGCTGAGTCTGCTTCACTTTGAGTCTCCAGGTCATTTGTTGGTTAAACAGAAGATCTGAAAATCAAAAATTTAAATATTACATATATATACATGTATATTAAAGTATTTTTAAAAATTATAAATGTAATATATATTTTAAAATCTTGACCAGCAAAGAAAAAATGAAGTAAAAAAACTAAATGCCAAATGCCAATCCCACAGATATTAGCATTATTAACAATTTCTCATATTGCATCCCAGAATTGGTTTGTGTGTGAGGTACATGCACGGGGTACAGGTATTCTTATTGGTTGTTGTTTTAACGAAATGGAATCATAGACATTGCTGCTTGGCAGCTTGCTTTTTTTCCATGAGCAATATATGTAACTCCTCCCTACTGGTAGGTATTAAGATTGTTTCCATTTTTTTAACCTTTTAATCATCTAATTTTGCAACGAATATCCTCATTACAGGCAACTTGTAGACTTGTGCATGTATACATTCAAGTAATTACATTTGGGTGCATATTACTCAACGCTAGTAAAAGTTTTGAAAACTGGAAATGAAACCTGAAGGCAAAAATAGAGGGTACTATCTATATCCCTAGATTTATTCTTGCCAGTCTCTATCCTCAACTGCAGATAAATTGAATGTTGACTATAGGAAAATAAGAGAAGCAGAAAATAAACATATTTAGGAAACATGGACACAGATTTTCTTGGGTGTTATGGGATTGGGGTCTTAGGACAGTTATGACTTGGTCATTTTCATCCTGGTAATCTTTTAAAAGAAAATGATTTCATTTATCATGACAATGAAATCAGTTACTTTTTTCAAGTTTCATCACCACTGAGGTTCTCCTATCACCCCAGTCCTTGGTTATCACTCCTTCCAAGGAATGCCTATGATACTTACTGTTTGTCCTGTATATTGGATACACTATCTAGCTTTACATACTTATTTTCTAATGTACCAATTCTGAGTTCCTAATCTTATAAACCTCTTCAAGGCAAGTTTTATGCCTTTCTATATTCTTTGTACCCTCTGTGCAGCAATATGCAATGCCTTAGAAATGATAGTGAATGATTAATCTCTCTATGAATTGGTTTCCCTAGACTTCAAGGTCTAGAGTCCTACCTTATTTTCTAATGAACACGAACAGTTGAATAAGGAAAAATTTTTTTTTTCCCATAGCCCCTTCTTACGGTAGACCAGTGCTGGGCATTCCAACTGAGTTTCCCAATCTGGGTGGACCAAAACATGACATTTTGATAGACAATAGCCATGAACGTTTGTTTTGTTTCCCTTCACAGGTCAGGTGGCACTATCTGGCACATAAGTAGAAACAGATGTTGAGAAGAGCAAGGAGGTATGTGGTGCCAATGTCTCAGTTCTGGGAAAAGGAAACACTACACAGAAAATAGGTGCCACCTGTAGGGGGTTGCAGTCTGCCAAGTGAAACCAGTTTGGCTAAAGATAGCTAAAAATATTCCCCCAGGGTATAAGGTAATGTTTGTTTATGCATGAGACTGAATGAGGGTGTGTGTGTCTACGTGTGTGAATGCGTGTATACCTTCTGCATCATCCACTCCAACGAAGCCTTTTGACCTATTCATGAATCCAATTGCGGAAAGAACAATTTTTGTTTAATATTTGACCTGTTAAGAAAACTAGAACTGTGAAATAAATTTTTAGTAAGTGCAGAAGAAAGAATTTTAAATTTCCTTATGTTTCAGCTACCTCACTGAGATTTGCTAAGCTACCCAAAAGAGATTTGGTGCTTTGAAGAACTGTACAAAACTCTACACAATGATTCAACATTACTTACACCTCACTCCTAGCAGAATTTGGTTACATTTGAAAACTAAAATGAAATTGAATTGAAAAGCCATGTCTCTTTGGGCAAATTACTAAACTTCTTGTGCTTCAGTTTCCTCATCTGTAAAATGGATATAATAATTGTACATACTTCAAGAGTTATTGAGAAGAATGAATATTCTAAGAAAGTCACACTATGTAACACATGGAAAGTTATTTATGACTACTATACTACTACTATTATGACTTCTACCACCCCCACCCCATCCCTTCATCTTTTCCGCCAGCTTTTCTTCTTTAATTCACAAAGATCTTCAATAATTTAATTTAAATGTGAAATTCTACTGAAATTTGTAATATTTTCTAGATATGGGGATCCATAATTTTCTTTGATATTGGAATTTAAGTCATGAGGCCTGATGTCATGGAAAGAGCACAGCATTAGTGATCCTACAACTTGAATTTAGTTCTAGTTCTCTTACTTAGTAGCTCAGTGACCTGGAAAAGTTGCCTTTTCTGAGCCTCTCTTTCCTCAACTGTAAAACGGGAATAAGTGAATGAATGGGATGATTTCTCAGGTCCCTTCTGGGGGACACTTAGGAAGACCTGAATTATGTTATAGAGCAAGATGTAGAAGAAAATCGTAATGTTTTATACTATAAGCTGAAATCAATGGTTAATTTCTTTTAAAGAAGCAAAGTTAAAAATAATCCATTAGAAGTGAAACAGATTAGAATTGAACATAAATATTTTCTAAAATTACTAAACAAGACTGAAGATTAGAACATAAGACTATAAAATCTTTAATGGCAGGGACAGTGCATTAATATGTGGCCTTGAATCTATAGAGGTTAACAAGAGCCTTGGTACATAGTCGATGTCCAAGCAAAGTTCGCTAAAATGAATCTAACAGAATTCAGAGTCAATGCAGCTTGTGAACTAAATGCTATTCTATTTGGATTGAAGCCAGAGTTTAAATTGTGAGAAGGCTTCAAATTTCTGAGATCAGAAGCATTATACTGGAATAGAAGTTCTCAGTGGTTGATGGACCAACATCATAATTATTACCTGGGAACTCATTAGAAAGGCAGAATCGTACACTTCACCTCAAGCTTACTGAATCAGAAACTCTGAAGATGGAGTCCAACAATGTGGTTTTTGTTTTTGTTCTGCTGTTTTAAGTAGACTTTATATTTTAGAGCTGTTTCAGGTTCACAACAAAATTGAGTGAAAAGTACAGAGTTGGCATACTCTCCTAGTTCCACACATGCATGGCTTCCCCACTGTCAATATCCTGCACCAAAATGGTGCATTTGTTACAGTCGATAAACCTACATTGACACATCATTATTATCCAAATTCCAAAATTTACACTAGGGTTCACTCTTGGTGTTGTATATGCTATAAGTTTTGATAAGTGTATAATGTGAATCCATTATTGTAATGTCATACAAAAGAGTTTTACTGTCCTAAGCAATGTGTATTTTATTTTATTTTATTTTATTTTTTGAGACAGTTTCACTCTGTCACCCAGGCTGAAGTGCAGAGGTGCTACCTCAGCTCACTGCAACCTCTTTCTCCTGTGTTCAAGTGATTCTTCTGCCTCAGCCTCCTAAGTAGCTGGGATTGCAGGTGCCCACCACCACATCCAGGTAATTTTTGTATTTTTAATAGAGACGAGGTTTCACCATGTTGACCAGGCTGGTTTTGAACCCCTGACCTCAAGTGATCTGCCCTCCTCGGCCTCCCAATGTGCTGGAATTACAGACGTGAGCTACCGCACCCAGCCAGCAATGTGTAATTCAAAAAGCTCTCTCATGCACATTAAAGTTTGACAACCATTGCATTATAGGATAGAGTTTTTCAAAACTAAGTTGAAGAAATAGCCAAGAAATTAAGATGGTCTTAAATCCTACTTCTGAATTGAAGCTGTACTCAGTGTATCCTACCCTCCTTTTAATACACATTTGGATGCTAATGTACAGTCATTAAAAGGATTAAGTACAGTCATTAAAAGGATTATGAACTCTGTCTAAATCTCTACTTCTCCCTTTGCTGAACTTTTGAGATGCCCTCCTCTACTAGCATACTAATTGGAAAGTAGGATAGAGCTGTGGAAAGGACACTGGTTTATTTTTAAAAGAAAATATTTGGCCAGCCATGGTGGCTTATGCCTGTGCTCCAAATACTTTGGGAGGCCGAGGAGGGTGGATCACTTGAAGTCAGGAGTTTGAGATGAGCCTGGATAACATGGTGAAACCCCATCTCTACTAAAAACATAAAAATTAGCTGAGATCATGCCCACTGTACTCCAGCCTGAGCGACGGGACAATACTGTGTTTCAAAAAAGGAAAGAAAACATTTTGTTATCGAAAATGTTACATATATACAGAGGCACAGAGAAAAGTGTCATACATCCTTACATAGTCATTACTAATCTTCAATAATTATAAACTCGTGGTCTATCCTGTATCATGTATATTCACATCCATCCCTCTCTTCATCCAAAATAATTTGAAGCAAGTCCGAGGGAATATCATTTTACCTGCAAATATATATGGTTCAACAAATAGAATAGAATACTTCTTAATAATTTTATGATGCTATCATTGCCAAGATAACAAAACAGAAATAGAAAAAAAACCTGAAGACTAATATCCCTCATTAATATAAGTTCAAAAATTTTTAATGAAACATTAGCAAATTGAATCTAGCCATATATTTAAAAAAAGAAAGCACACTATATCTAAGTGATTATTTTTCCAGGAATGCAAGTTTGGCTCAACATTCAAAAATCGATCAATGCAATTTGACATAGCAGCAGACTAAAAAAGTGCAACCATATTATTATTTCAATAGAGTCAGAAAAAGCATTTAACTAAATTCAACATCTATTCATCATAAATTCCAATAAATTAGAAATGGAAGGGAACTTCCTCAGCCTGATAAAAAGTATCTATGAAAAACCTATAGCATCATACTTAATGATGTAAAATTATATACTTTCTTCTCAAGCTTGGATATGAGACAAGGATGCACATTCTCATTACCTCTCTTCAACATTATATTAGAGATCCTAGTCTATGCAACAAGCCAACAAATAAATAAAAGGCATACAGACTGGAAAGGAAGAACTAAGACTGTCTTTATTAATGGTAACATTATTATCTACATAGAAAATCCCCAAATCTATCAAAACCTACTAGAACTAATATGTGAGATTAGCAAGGGTACAGGTTACAAGGAGAATATAAAAATGAATTGTATTTCTATATAATAGCAAAAAACAATTGGAGATTAAAACTTAAAAATGGTACCATTTACAATGACATCAAAGAATATGAAAGACTTTGGAATACATCTATAAAAATATGGTCAGGATTTGGAGATTGAAAACTATAAAACACTAATGACAGAAATTGTAATAAACTCCAGGAGGGCCCCCAGTGACCTGTGCCCCTGGTATGAAAGTCCTGGAATTACTGTTCTCCCACACTGAAGAGGGCTGAACTGTGAACTAGTAGGTTACTGTGGACATAACGGTATATGTATGACTTCCAGGTCTGGGTCATAGAAGATGTGTGGCTTCCACCTTGCTACCTTGGGTCACTTGCTCTGTGGAAGGCAGCTTCCATGACATAAGGACACTCAAGCAGCCCTATAGAGAGTCCCAATATTCAGTGAAGACCTGAGTCCTCTTGCCAATAGTCATGGGAGTGAGTTGCACCAGAAATGTATTCTTCAGCCCCAGTCAAGCTTTCATATGACCACATCCCTTACTGACGTCTTGACCGCAAGCTCGTGAGAGACCCAGAATCAGAACAACCCAGTTTGACTGCCCTCACTGACCTACAAAAACTGAGATAATAAATTCTCTTTATTTGAAGCTACTAGGTTTTGGAGTCATTTGTTATGCAGTAATGGAAAATGAACACAGGTTTTTGTACCTGGAAGTGAGATGTTGCCATAATAAATATTAAAAATGTGAGAGCATTCTGTTCATGTTCTCTTACCCACCTGGGCAGATGAGATATTAATAAAGACACTTCCCAATTGGAAAGAATGAGTATGGTCTTTAATGGCTCTTTTAAAATTCAAATTTTTATCATATGTTTATTATTAAACTATCATTTTCAATTACAAATTATTAATAAAAATATTCTATAATATGAAAGAATATAGAGTAATAAATGAGATCCCTTCCATCATTACTACCACATTCTGTTCCTCAGGAGTAATTAAGTTTCATATGAGCCCTTCAAGACTTTTCTTCTATGCATATCCATATAAAAAGTATTTTGTGATAGTTGAAGAAAATTTGAGTCTTTCATATTTTTCTCACTGAGGAATAACGGCTGTTAAATTCTGATGGGTATGGTTTTAGTGTGTATTCTGTACACAAGCACACATATACAGATGTTTTAAAACTTTTTGAAACATAAGCTTATAAAGAATTTTTTTTTTTTTTTTTTTTTTTTTGAGACAAGTCTCGCTCTGTTGCCCAGGCTGGAGTGCAGTGGCGCGATCTCGGCTCACTGCAACCTCCACCTCCCGGGTTCAAGCAATTCTCTACCTCAGCCTCCTGAGTGGCTGGGATTACAGGCGCCTGCCACCATGCCTGGCTAATTTTTTTGTATTTTTAGTAGAGACGGGGTTTCACCATCTTGACCAGGCTGATCTTGAACTCCTGACCTTGTGATCCACCCACCTCAGCCTCCCAAAATGCTGGGATTACAGGCATGAGCCACGCGCCCGGCCAAGAATTTTAAAGGTGGCTGTACTCTGGGGTCCTTATTCTAGACCCTAAAGAATTCTTTTAACTGGATATGAGTTAGCGCTATATATTTTATTAGCTCTATATATTTTATACTACATAGTTAGCTCTATATAGTTTATTAGAATTTAACTTTTGATTTTAGGAGTCAGGAAGGGCAAAAGATGACACCACCTACTCCATTATGTTCAGCAATGTTTGTAGATCAGATTAACTGATTCAGATGATCTATATTTCTTGAAACTTAATTTTGGTGGTTTCCTCCCACTCAATCCCCCTCAAGCAGTTCTTCTTTCATTCATAGTAGCATTTAACAAAAAGCATAACTCAGAAAAAAAGGAGACAGCTGCCTCAACAAACATAAAAAACTTATCTTCTGTTTGAAGCTAAGACTTGGAAAGCTGTAATTCTTCCTATCAAAGTGAATTATTAGTACCAGACTGTTGACTTCAGACTTTTTTACTTCTACTTTTTTTCCGAGTGGTAGATAGAAACATTTCATCTAGTCAAATGTTAAATAGCAATTTGAAATACTCAAGAATGCTTTAAGAACTTGTTACAAATGCCCTTACATGTGGACGACTCACCCTGAATCATGCCAAACACCTTAACATTCATTCACATGAAACAGATATTGTGGGGCAAAATGTATTTAAAAGTATTCTTCATAAGTTTGAGTTTGTTAGGAATAAATTATTTTGCTCTTATGTGTTATGGTTTTCAAATCTCATGTATTTTTGGTGCTCTTTGGAAAGCTCACTGTGGCATTTGTACCCAATGGACGGAATCATCCTGAAGCTATAAAGTTTTTATTTCTAAATTTTGGAAAGATATTTCTGTTCTCATGAACAAGAGTTTAACATGATGTCTCTCTACTTTGGCTGCACAACGGAATCACAGTAGAAAACAAATGAACAACAACAAGAAAATCTATTGATCAAATCTTTCCTCCTAAAGATTTTGATTTACGATGTAGGAAGGTGCCAGGTACCAGGTTTTCAAAGCTCCGCAGACTCCGCAGATTCTAATGTGTAGCCAGGGTTGAGAACCACTGATTTAACACTAATAAATCTCAAATAAATAAATAAATAAATAATAAAGTTAAAACTTAAAAATTAAATGATACATATCCATAAATTCTCTAAGAAAAGGAACAACGTATCTAGTGCTTGGGTAATACTTTTAAAACATCTAAAATGCTGGTGTTTGCATAGATACGTCATAATTACCTTGCTATTAAAAAGCAAGGTAATGAATTGGTAGAGACTGCTTGGCAATCTGTGATCTGTGCTCAAGGAGCAGGCCTCTGGCACTGCCACAGGCTACTGGGTACATAGCGCTGGGTGAAACCTCATGTCACGCCCCTGTCACAGGCACATGCTAGGGGGAGAAGTTCTGTATTTCCAAGTATGGTTTTGTCTCCACAACCATACTTTTCAATGCCTCTTCAAGATGCTAATAATCAAGATTAATCTTTAATGTTTAATGGATTCCTGACTGAAGAGAAGGCACTGTATTGTATAATCTCTGAAGGGCTCTCACAGTTATATGGGTTCCATCTCAGAGTCAGGACAACATCAAAGAATCAATTACCATGCTGTCCCATAAGACTTGTTGTCACAAGCCACTCTAGATATTTAACTTCTGATGGTCTTATTCTCTTCTGATTATGAGATGAAAGACGTTCCACCTTTAGATTGGGGATCAGGTCAGGAAGAAAAGTATTGAGGCTAAGCATATAGTTTGGGTGGGAATATGAGATGGATTGATTCTTAAATATATTAGTCTAGAATTCTAGCCAAGAGATGGTCAGAATTTGAATGGTCAATTTAATGTAAGAACAAACCATAAAGGACAGATACATTAAAAAACAATTGGCAAGATTGAGTAGTAGTCTAAATGGGTGGGCTGAAAGATAAATAGCTTTTTAGTGACAGTTTTGCCAACAGGTACATTTTATTGAGATTAATAAATATAACTAGCATAAGAGTCAGCTTCAGAGTGTAGACTTTGTATTCTCATTGCTTTGACTTAAGTCCTGGCTCCCCCATACATAAGCTGCTTAGGATTGGGCAAGTTACTTAACCTCCCTTAGCCATAATTTCTGCATCTATGAAATGTGTAACCTGATGGTGAGAATTAAGGGAGTCAACACATGTAAAATGCTTACAACAAGGCCTGACACATGGTAACTCAATACATGTTAGTCATTATTATGATGATACTGTTGGATGCAGAAAAAACTATTTCAGAAGAAGAATGAAAAGCTTGTCATCAATTATTTGGAAGTTTAGAGAAAACGATTATGTAAACCACATTAAACTTGTCCTTCATCTTACAATATAATGAGAAAGACAGACACACATATTCAAAAAAACCTGTTATAAGGCATGATATCCTATATGCTACAACAGATATTCTTGGAGCATGGGGAATATAATGGTCATTGGTTAGTTGTCTCTTTAACATGCATTTCCCCCTGCTTCCTAGAAAAATATTTAGATTTTTTTTGAGGAACAGTCCCTTTTCGATTTCAATTATGTAGTTTTGGTGTTATTGAGCCTATTCTTAATTGCAAAGGTGGACTCTGATTGACATAGCCTATTAGATCCTTCCTGCCTCTGGTAATTAGTTTAGGGATAAGGCAATGAGACTTAAGGTGTGCTTAGGTCAAAGGATCAAAGATCTTCCCCTTTATTTCTTAAGAGACACTGTCTTTCTGTGGACAATGTGGAGTGAGAATGTGTAGCCATTTTTTTTTTTTTTTTTCTATTATGAAGACAGCCTGAAGGCAGAATTGAGAAAATCACAGAGAAAAACAGTAGGATGACACAATGAGACTCTGGACAAAACTGTCTGAAACCAGACCATAACTTACAACAACATGATCCTATACATTCAAGCCAAATTGAGTTGGTTTTCTTGTTTCTTACAACTTAAGGAATCCTTACTCTTGTAGGCATGGAAAGAGTAAGTCAGATGGGGAGATGAGGATGAGTAGGGATTGCAGAGACTTCTTGGGGCCTCTTTTTAAAGAGGGACCAACTGTGTATGGGCAGATATTGGAATAAAGCACATTCAAGGCATAGAGAACACAGTAAGCAAGAGACGAAACGTAACACATTTTCTGGAGGTGGCCAGTGAAATCTAGAAAGTTAGACTAATAGTATGTCCATGGTATACTGGGAGGTAAGTTGTATAAATAGGAAGCAGCAAAGAACAGAACCTTTAAACACAAGGCTTGGGATGTGGGGCTTTATGCTGTGTACAGTGGTCAACTGTCCAAGGTGAAGGACAGATGAACTTCTGTGTTTAGGAAGATAACTTTGGCAGCAGAGTGATGAGTGGACTGGAATATTCCAAGAAAAAGGCAAACTCGTCATAAGTCAGGGCAGTCTGATGAATGAAAATAGGAGATGGATACAAGGGAAGTAAAGAATGTAGACAAAATTGGATTTGAGAGGAAAATAAAAGGCAGGGGACAGCATGGAATGTAGTATAAGCATCTAGAGGGACTTCGAGCTTGAGAAGGCTGAAGGAGGCAGAATTCGGTTTTGTACACTTTGAATTTAAGAAATTGGTGGAACATACACAGAGATGTCCAGGAAGAATTAGAGATTAGAAGCTGGAGCTAGGGTAGAAAATCAGAGTTGAAGAGCACAATTTTTCAAGTTTTCTCCATAAGGAAGACAGTCAAAGGCACAGAGGAAATAAAATTCCTGAGAAAGTTATGGAAGAGTACAAGGGATGGTGACCAAGAATGGATTTGGTGATCCTTATGTTTAGGGTTGAGCAAAGGAATGTCAGCCAGTGAAGGGCATTGGCTGGTAGGTAGGAGTATACCTATGAGTATTTTAAGCTTCAGCAAAGACGGAGGTTCAAGAAGAGGGTGGACAATGGGATGGCTGTTGTGGAGATGCTGGGCAGAGTCAAGAGTAAGAAGTTACTGCACATGAGGAGAGAAGGTGAGGGATGTCATTTTATCTTTCAAGAACTCGTTTGAGGGAAAGGTCAAAGTACTAGACTACTAAGTAGCTTTAGGGAGCAGCAAGGTCAAGTTTTCTTAGGATAAGGAAATATAGTGTTTTTGTATATATCCAAAGACCATTTTATTATTTATTTATTTATTTATTTATTTATTTATTTATTGAGACGGAGTCTCACTCTGTCGCCCAGGCTGGAGTGCAGTGGCCGGATCTCAGCTCACTGCAAGCTCCGCCTCCCGGGTTCCCGCCATTCTCCTGCCTCAGCTTTCCGAGTAGCTGGGACTACAGGCGCCCGCCGCCTCGCCCGGCTAGTTTTTTGTATTTTTTAGTAGAGACGGGGTTTCACCGGGTTAGCCAGGATGGTCTCGATCTCCTGACTTCGTGATCCGCCCGTCTCGGCCTCCCAAAATGCTGGGATTACAGGCTTGAGCCACCGCGCCCGGCCTCCAAAGACCATTTTAATGTGGAATATTTTTGATGTGGTGCTTTGTTACTAGAATCATTTTCTCCACAGCTGGATCTTTTATTTATATTGTGTGATGAGATGCATGAAATGACTCCCTTACAGTCTTTCATCTGCCTATAACCAGCCTGACCAATTATTGGATCATTATCAATTAGATTTTAAGTTGTATTTTTCAGTTTATTTAAAAATTTCTCTCTTTGTGAGGCATTCCTTGGTGAGTTTTCTTTCTTTTTTTTTTTATTAAGTGAAGCAAGGCAGTGATATATTACAAACGAACATTCAGAAACACTGCTCAAAGAAAAAATTTTTATTTGTGCCTCCAGGAACTTTTCACCAATGTTTTGGAAACTCTGGAGACTAAATTTATATACAAAGAACATAAAATTTTTCTGCTGTCATTATCTTGCTCTCAACACTGGTGAAGTGGCATTACCGGGAAACATTATCTTTAGTCTATAAAAATGTGAACAGTATTGCAAACTAATACAATTAACCTGGAAGTGTACACATTCTTCTTGTAAGGGAATGGTAATCTGTAGCACTTCTCTGGGAACTAAAAGTGTTTTTTTGCACTATTCAATTCTTCGTAAACTTGATAGGCTTTAAGGAGGAAGATGGTATTAATTCACTGGAAAATGGTTACAAGTCTGCAAATGACACAGAGGCAACATTTCAATCACGCGTTTCTTGTATAATACATGCAACTCTTATAAATGCTTTATTTCTTTTTCTTCATTGTACTCAAAATCAAAAACAAAAATCTTCAATCCCTACTGCTTAAAAAATTAAGAACTAACTCTTTCACTCTGTTGTGTCTATGTTGACATTGCATAGTTCTCTTTATTCCCACAAATTGCTCTCTGTAAATACATTTGAAATGGATACTCCAGAGGCATGTGATTCTGAAAAAAGAAAAAGCAAAGGAGGAACAAAGAGCAGCAGAAATGGAAATGACAAAAATAACTTGGACATCATTAATGTGTTGAGAGGTGAGTATACACAGGGACTGTGTTAGGCACTGGGAATACAAAATCAATGTGACCTAATTCCTGATTTGAGGGAGAAACATTTGCATAAACATGTGATTATGTTATCAGATGTTGCATAAGTGCTATGTGTGTACAGGAAAAGGAAAATAATTTCTTAGTTCTGTGAATAACAAAATAGTCCACATTAATTTGTCAATGATAAAGTATAAATTCAGTATAACTCTGGATATATTTATTAAATGGATGACTATTATCTAAATGTGAATTTGAGAATAATCATATAAAGTACATTTTACATAGCTAGCACATATAATGTTAACCCCAAAGTATCTTTACAATAGCTTTGCTTAATTAGACATAACACAATAAGTCTATAGTATACAAAATAGATTTTATTAATAGGCACCATCATCATGTCCTTAACCATTTTTATTAGATCTTACCAACTATCCTTCCAAACTTAACTACTTGCTCAAGTAAGATTTGTCTTTGCCTGTTTCTCCTAGAAGTGTCTGAATTGAAGCAGACAGCTGAATAAAAAAACAAAACATATCACTTCGGACAGATATTTGCACTGGGTATGGAAGGTATGTCTGGGAGAACAAATGACAAAAAATTATGGTAGAAAAGAAATGCCCCAAATGCGCAAGTGATTATTTGTATAGAAGCAACTACTCTTTTTTTGGAAGAGAAGATCTGTGGTTTGGGGGTTGGGTGGAAGGTAAATATTCAATGTGGCTGGGATTCTGCAGGTGGGGAGGGCAAGATCTAATTACCTGCTTTGCATTCTTCCTTGGTCAGCCATCTCAGAGTGCCTCTTCTAAGTCACTTAGCTTTTCATGCATCTAGGAAAATGGAAGCTATTGTTATGGAGAGGCAGAGGAAGTCAGTGGAATCAGTTCACTCAGCCTCATGCCTTGAATGAGATTAGTCCTCGAAAAAACAAAAAACCAAAAACAAAAAGCTATTTGTATGTGCTTGGAGGGGTCTGTTTTGGGTGCTTAATACCTCTCTGCTTTTAAGTCCTGATTCCACCACTTACAGTCATGGGACATTGCAAAAGTTACTTAAACTTTCTAAACCTCATTTTCCCATCTCCCTTAAATGGGAATAATTTTAGTATCTTTTCTATTGAGTTATTATGTGCATTAAATAAGATAATCCAAGGAAAATACCTGACACATAGTAAGTGCTCCAAAATCTACCCCTTCTTTTTATTGTTATTGAAAAAAGCAAAGAATGCCCTCCTTTTATCATATTCCTAATTAATGATGAAAATTTTCATTGATTATTTACAAAGAAATATAACAACTTTTTTTTGGGCAAGACTTTTAGGAAGGCAAAGGGACATTTACTTAAATTGAGAATAAATATTTTTTCTCTTTACTTCTCTTCTTTCTAAGGAATACTAATAGTGCTTGCCACCTCATGGGATGTTATAAGGATGAAATGAGAAATAAAGTATTCAGAACAGAGCCTGCTGTAATGATGTGCTCAAAAAGTGTTAGCTCTTATTAGTTTTTAGTACCCTTCTCTAGTGCTGTGTGGGCTTTCAGTTGATTATTTAAATTCTTTGCATCTTTTACACATTTAACAATTACTATATCTATTCTTATGTGAGATATTCCAAGAAACTATACGGGAGAGTTTGGGACTGGAACATAGTTATACATATTTATAGTAACTGAGATTTTTTTTCCTTTGCAGGGAGCAAGTAATCAAGTTCTCTTTAATCTCTTTCTCAAAGAAGATGGAGAATTTGCTTTATATTTACTAGAATATAAGGCTTTATAAATATAATCGAACACTGTTGGACACATTCGAGGCAGGCTTGGCTTTGTGGTGACATAGCCTTTTTTTTCTTGAACATACAAATATATCTTAAGTTAAATGTATAAATTACACAGGAAGTAAAATAAAGGTAGACGTTTAAAGAAGGTAGATAATGAGGAAAAAAGGGTATGCTTATGATCTCCCAAGGCACAATAGTTGTAAGTATGGATGGGCTATGAAACTGAGCCAGCATCTGGTGAGGTAGTCATAGGCTCTGGTAAGTTGAAAATAAATGAACATGGAAAGAAAAATATAGTAAACATGAGAAAGTGTCAATGCAAACATGTAATCAATAAATGGTCGTATTTAAAAATATAAAAACCCCTAGAAAAGAGAGCTGATCTCTTTTATAGTATTTTTTATTTGTAAAAGTAATACTTTCTTGGTTTGAAAAAAAATTATAGAAATATATGAAGCAAAAAGTACAAGTTCTCATCCTTCTGCCTCTGTGCCTCAACCATTTCCCCAAGGTAGGTATTTTTTTGGTGTGTACCCTTCTAGATATTTTCTGCAAAATTTTCTGTTAATCATGTATGTCTCCATGTATCTCTTCTCTACATTTATATCTTTATCTCAAAGAAATATGGGAAATACTATTTTTTTTTTTTTTTTTTAGTTAGGGTCTCACTCTGTCACCCAGGGTGGAGTGCAGTGGTGCAATCATAGCTCACTGCAGCCTCAGTCTCCCAGCATCAAGCAGTCCTCCTGCCTCAGCCTCCTAAAGTGCTGGGATTACAGGCATGAGCCACCATACCTGGCCAGAAATATTTTTGAACCGTTGATATTCTTAGGCGATGAAGGTATACGTGGAAGACACCTAATTAAAGGCTTTGGTAACAAGTACTTTAAGGAAAAAAAATTAAACATCTATTGAATCCTTATTACCACCATCAGCATTTTACAGTTTATAGAGCACTTTCATGAGATGATCTCATTTGAATCTCGTAGCAGTCCTTAAGGTAGGTAAGAATTATTATTTTCATTGACAAATGATGAAGCCTCTGACTGAAATGATTAAAAGATAATGCTCAAGGACATTCCAAATCCTTATTTTCACCATATCAAAGAAAAGACAATGGAAAATTAGTGTTATATTGGCCTGGGCATCCCTTTGATTACAGTCATTTAAAATCGATTTTTTTTTTTTTTAAATCATGGAAACGTTCAAACACATAAAAGTAGAGAGAACAGTCAAATGAATCTTTAAGTACCCACTGTTCAACTTCCACAGTTATTAACTTTTGACCAATCTTCATATAACTTGTTAAGGCATGGAGTCCAAAATACTGTTGGTAATGTAACCAAATTTGGAGATCATGGAGAGTAATTTATGCAGTGTGCTTTGAATATGAACAATGTATATTCTGTATGTACAAGCCCAGAAAAGTAGCTGGAGACAAGAAGTGCTTAAAGATTAAATTAAATTTGTCTTGGGTAAGGCTGTTACAATGATTCCTCATTTAAGCTCATCTTGCCATTATTTTCACCATCATAACCCCATTTCCTGGTTCAGAGCCTAACATGTAATAGGTGCTCAAAAACTGTTGAATGAATGAGCCTTCTTTGCAGTTTAGATCTCAGCAGCATGAAGAAGCCCATGCATTGTAGTATAACTAACCTTTGCAGAATGTTTCTTAATGTGTATCTGGTACTTACTATGTCCAAGATCTTGTGCTTACTAGCTGTGTTGGGGCCTATTCCAAGTGCCTTACATGCAGTAACTCCTTTAATTCTTGTAAGAACCCTGTGAAAAAGGTACTATTATAATTTTTTTTTGTGTTTCATAGATAAGTTACTAGTAAGTTGGTAAAGACCACCCAGATAGTAAGTGGTAGATCTGGGAATAAAATCCAGGCAGTGGCCCCAGAGTCTGTGCACTTAGCTACTATTCTGCTGTAGCATCTGAATAGCATCTGTGGAACACTCAACACATTTGGGGCACTTTGCTAGGTGGTTGCCGTACTGTTGGGTTAACTCCCAAAAGTCACTCTTTTGCAATGTTGGCTAATGAGAGGGTACTGCACATGGAACAGACTTTTCTATCTTTCTTTTTCCTTTTTTTTTTTTTTTAACAGACTTTGCCTTTTTTGTGTGTGTGTGAACCTAAGGCACTTCTAAGTGCTGTGTGGGAGGGAAAGTGGTAGACTGATTTCACTGAGACTCTGCCAAATTCTGGTCTTGCGGCCATCAAAGACGCATCATTTCCTCCAAGACTTCTAAAGGGGGCTATTACCACCGGCCTGCAGGTTCTGGTTTGCATTCAGAGGAGACGCTATCTTCTTAAATGAGACATGGAAGAGGAAGTGTCATGAATTGTAAATAAGGCTGATAGGGAATTGTTTGGTGATGGAGATGGAGAAAAACTGCCCTCTCCTTACCAGGTTCCATCTCCCATCACTTTATCCAACACTGCCAGAGTCCATCCTATTTTATTTGCTAAGTTTACTAGCAGGAAGAGAGGAGTTTCTTTAAAGATTCTCTCCCCTCCCCAAATAAATACCTCCCAGAAAAATATGAGTACGTCTATACAGTAGATCACCGTGCCAACATTGAAAAGATGGAAAGATGAGCTTTGTTCGCAGCCAGCTTCGGCAACATAGTGAGAATCTGCCTCTTTAAAAATAAATAAATAAATAAATAAATAAATAAATAAATAAATAATGGTGCTTTTAAGGCTGATGTAGAATGAATCTCCAATGTATATTGTAAAGTGAAGGCTGGGCAGGGTGGCTCATGCCTGTAATCCCAGGACTTTGGGAGGCTGAGGCAGGAGGATGGACTGAGTCCAGGCGTTGGAGACCAGCCTGGGCAACATAATGAGACCTTGTCTCAAATAAATAAATAAAATTTAAAGGGAAAAAAGCCAAGGCTCAAACAGCATTTATACCAAGCAATTGTGGAAAGAGGAAGGTGACATATCTACATACTTGTGTTTAAGAATCTGCTTGGGAAAAAAAGAAAACATAAAAATTCCTCTGTCAAAAGAAAGTCTTTTCGCTCTAAACCTTTTTGTGTTTTTCCAAAAATTTTTTTTTTGCCATATACATTCATTATATTTCAGTGTTAAAATATTTCAGCTTGGAAAGGTAGAAGGATGAATACAGTAAATATTTAAAAACAGATGAAGATAAGCAACGGGTTACATTAATTGTATACAGTCAATCCAGTTTGAATTAGGTGTAGATATAATAATTCTGTGTGTTTATCTTGGTGAAGAATGGTCCTTCAGGTTGTCATTAAAAAGCTCCTCTGGGAGGTAAGAGACATAGGCATTTGCAAGATTCATATTTAATGAAGTAAAGGGACATTTGATGTCACTCCCCAGGTGTGGGGAGATACGCACAGAAAACAAGAAGGAACGAATGTGGTCAGGAAGGAATTGGAGTTCCCCTCCGAACAGCTGCCGCAAGAAGTCCACACACGTGGAGACAGTTGTGCAATTTGGTCACAGAGTGTCCTAGGTGCTTTTGCTTCATTGCTCCTCCACTGAAGCCCGCTGGCAGCTGGCCTCCTTCCCCTGGGCCTAAGGATATCTTGGTTGGAAGCTCTGTTCTGAAAAGGGGCCTGGCCAGTTTCACTAGGGCTCTTCGTTGGGGAACACGATGGACAAAACCCTCTCTTACGGAAAGCCTCATGCCAGGGACGGGCCCAGTATACTCCAGTTCCCTGGAGCCCTCCTATAGGTTTTCTGGCGAGAGCCAGGCAGGGGTCCCAAAGCAAAATGCTTTCCTGGGGCTAGGCAGGTTACTTCAAACTTGGAGCCGCCAAATATTTTGGGAAATAGCGGGAATGTTGGCGAACAGGGCGAGTGTGTTTTCTGATTAAGAGCAACCAGATTCAGCTTTTTAAACTACAATTGTGCTGGCCAAACAAAATACCCTAATACAAAAACCAAAACTACTGACTGGAGCCGCTGCCAGCTTGCGACCCGGCGTATTTGGCTCAGTATCCGCTTCTCCCTTGTGGCTCCAAACTGCTGCAGATTCTCGGCCACTTTAGACGCGCGCGATGGCGAAGAGGGTCCTGCACTTTGACGCGCCTGGTGAGGGCGCGGTGCCTCTCGCTGCGCTCCTGGTGATGCTCCCCAAATTTCCGGGACCCGCAAGCGATTAAGCCTTGGAGTGGCTCAGCGCCTGTTACCGACTACTTTTTATTTACACCAGAAACAAAGTTGTTGCTCCGGGATGTTCTCTCCTGGGCGACTCGGGGCCTGGCGCAGTCCGTGCGTATGGGGAAATGGGGAGATGTAAACAAGCTTGCGGAGCTCTAGATCGCCGCTGCGCACCCGGGCGAGGGGAGGGGCTGGCCGCATGGGAGAGCCCCTCCTCCGCCCCAGCCCCGCCCCGCATGGCCCCGCCCCCGCGCTCTAGAGTTTCGGCCCCAGCTCCCACCCCGCACTGAGTCCCGGGACCCCGGGAGAGCAGGCGGTGTGTGGTCACAGCGTTTCCTCTGCCTGCGCCGGGCATCACTTGCGCGCCGCAGAAAGCCAGTCTGGCAGCCGGGATATCCTCTCCTACTGGCATCCGCAGACGCCCCTGCAGCCGCGGTCGGCACCCGGGCTCCCAAGCCGTGTGCGCTCAACGGTCCTGCGCTGCGCGGTGGCGCGGGTTCCGTCTCCGCGCCTCCTTCTCTAGACAGGCGCTGGGAGAAAGAACCGGCTCCAGAGTTCTGGGCATTTTGCCCAGCTCGAGGGGCAGGATGGCGAGCAAGGTGCTGCTGGCCGTCGCCCTGTGGCTCTGCGTGGAGACCCGGGCCGCCTCTGTGGGTAAGGAGCCCACTCCCGAGGAGGAAGGAGGACAGGTCGGGTGAGGGCGGAGAGGACCTGAAAGCCCGATCTAACTCCAGAATCGTAGAGCTGGAGAGTTGGAGGGGACTTGACACTTTGCGATCTTTCATTGACCAGTAGGGAAACTGAGACTCAGAGACTGGCCCGATTATCCAGCGAGTCTGTGGTCTCCTGTTCTCTAGCCCAGTTCCTTTTCCACGACTCTGGTCTGCGACAGGGACCTCGGCTGGAGCGTGTCCTGAGATGCCGACACACCGTCAGGCTCTTGGCAGGCAGAGGTGGGAAGGTGCCCGGGGATGGCAGGCAGGAGGTGCTCTCGCAGGCGAGAATAGCCGGTGAAAAGTTGTCTGGCTGCGCGCAACATCGTAGTTCGGGCCTAGGGAAGGAAACCTTGCAGGAATCTCAAGTCGGGTCTCCCGGATCGCACCATACACTCGGTTCTGCCTCTTTGCGAGTAGAGCCGCGACCCGGCCCGTTGTTGTCTTTATGCTCGAACACATTTGCACACCCACTGTGTGAAGTGGGGTCTGGAGAGGAGAGAAACCTTTTTTCCTTCTTTGGTACAGGACGCCACTCTCCTTGCAGAGAGAAGAAGGAGGGGAATAGGGACTTGTCCTGGGGGCTGTGACAGCTTCCCTAAGGGTCTCCAAGTAACAGCCAACTGTCCTGCGTAAAGCATTGCACATCTTCCAAAGCGCTGTGGTCCTTGGAGTAAGCGCATAGTCAGAAGTTCAAGCTCCGAAAACGTTTCCTGTGGTACTTGGTACCTAGCTTTAGTGCCATTCCTTCCTCTCCCTGCCACCTAAAATTTCTGTCTCCTTCAATTAGGAACACACACGTTCTTGAGGCAATAGCTGTCTGTCTTTTCTTCCTCACTTCCCTTTCTCTCTCCACCTCTTAGATAATATTTCTTTCCTGCAGCCAGTTTGCTGATGTCCAGATTTCCACCCTTTCCAGGGTGAGAAAGGGGAAAGGGTCAGAGAAAGAAAAAAAAAAAGGTCTAATAATTCAGGGAAAAAAATTTCTTACTTCCTAAGAATCACATACCTTAAAAGACACTCACACCCACATACAGTACCAAGATCATCTGTCCATGGTTATTGAATTTTGTTTATAATGACTTGGTTCAACGGGGCCAGTCCACCATGGACATTCATTTGTCCCTGACAAACCCTTTCTCTCCCCCTTTATGGAAAGAGAATGAAGGTCTGGAACATGTGGTTTCTCTGTATTCCACAAATAAGTTAGTTACTTTTAAGCCTGGGGTGTTTCCTAGCGCAATAGTAACGGCAGTCGGCAGTCGGGTCGCCCTGAATATAATGGTGAACTTGCCCTTTTGGAGCGCATTACTTGCTTAATTGGATTGGGCTGTAATTGGTGCCATCAAATTCTAGAGACAGAGGCACTGTTGTTTTTCCTTCCCGTCTTTGAGCTGGAAGGGTAACAGTGCACAAATTAATTAATATTGGTTATGGGATTTGAACATAGAAGGGCTTTTTATTGAGTAGTAGCATATGTACCTCTTACAGTTATTTCTTTAGAACTTTCTGAAGAGTCCAGCTCAAGCTTGCCAATGAAATGAATGAAGTTAAATGGAGCAAAAAAACCCAAAAACCAAAAACCAAAACCAAAACAAAACAAAACAAAAAAAACTGTTGGTCTACAAATATGAAGGTGAAGTTATCGAGAGCCTTGTTGAATAGATTTTTGTCGTAGACTTGTCTCTAGAGTAGTATGGCATTGTCTCAGCTTCCTATGAATGAAGGACATACCTTTTCTTTTTTAAAATATTTGTTACATAGGAAAGTGTGTCTAGAATGTGATTTGTGACAATAAATGATGAGGGACCTTCAAGAGTTTCTCATTTTGGTAGCCGAGTGGGCACAGCTTATTGAGTTATTTTTACTGCCATTTTTTTTCTCACAAGAATGTGCCCAAATAATGGATTCTTTCTCATTTGGATTGTAGTGTGAATTGTACATCACGTTTTCAGCATCTTTCTCAACCTAGTGTTCCCCAGTCAAGTTTGAAATCTGTGTTAAATCCAAATGAATTGTTTTCATTTTCCTTTTCTTAGACAAAGTGGGATGGTTTCACTTTGCTTTTAAACACTTTGGATTTTGTTTGCCTGTTTTGGGGGCAGTCATTCCTTTCATATTAAAAAGTACTGTGCAGGCTGGGTGCAGTGGCTCATTCCTGTAATCCCAGTGCTTAGGGAGGCAGAGGCAGGAGGATTGCTTGAGCCCAGGAGTTCAAGCAGTGCTTGGGCAACATAGCGACATCCCATTCTCTATTTAAAACATAAATATAACCCCCCTTCCACACACAAAGTACTGTGCAAATTAATTAAACATGACCACCCAGACCAGCAGCAGTCCAAGAGTGGCCCATAGACCATCTGTGCTAGGGTAACTTGAAATGCTTGTTAAAAATGCAGATTTGTAGACCCAGGGATATTCTGACACAGTCTAAAGTCTTAAGAACAAAACTGCCCTAAACATAAGTGAGTACCAATGCCAGTTAATTTCTGAGATATATTGATATAACTTAGTTTCCAGTTATTTTAAAACCACATTATTGATTTAAAGACCATGATATGGACCAGTTATGTCAGTAACTTATTTTGCACATCTGTGCAGTGTGTGAGAATATGTGCAGTCACTTATTCATTTTGCCTGCATTTGTTCACATTGGGGTTCTCAGATTCAATGCATTGGATGTTTGCACTGGATATTTACTTATACTCTCTCTATTTATACCGTCTCATACTTCCTCCTATTTGTTCATACTCTCTTATTTGCCCAGCAAGGTCAATGCCAGTTTAGGCCTAGGGAGTCATTTTTTCATAGTTGATATGACTTAGAAAGCTTGGGTGCCTGCCCAGCATCAATTACTTTTTTAAAGCTGGTATTTTCTAAGTCTTGATATTTGTTAAGACTCTAGCATAGTGGACAATTTTTCTTTCTCTCATGCTTTTTCAACACCTCATAGCTCTTCACATTTAGTTGACAGAGAATTCAATTATCTTGCTGTAGAGTGACCCGTGGTGAGGAATCTATGCCGTGGTACTTTTCTGGTTCTTATCTCTTTTAGGTAAAGACAAGTTTCTTATGTCTGAAGCTTGATGTCAGGATGAGTTCAGGGCTTTGATGAATAAGTTCAGATCTCTCAATTGTAATTCATTAGCATTACACTTAAAAAAATGTATATGCTTTTTTAAAAAAGGGTAATGCTAATGAATTACAATAGAGAGAAAAGTACATTAGTTTGCACGTATGTGTGAAATTGGGAAAATTTTTCACCAAAAAATTCATATGCTTTTTTAAAAAAGGGTAATGCTAATGAATTACAGTAGAGAGAAAAGTACATTAATTTGCATGTATGTGTGAAATTGGGAAAATTCCACACATATATAAGAGTATATTAATATGCATGTATGTGTGGAATCGGGGAATGTTTTCTCTTCCTCAATTTCTCTCCCATGCTTTTAATGTACAGTCTTTATTGAGCCATTATTTCAGCTGTGGTAGTTTGGTTACCAGAGGAAGCACACTAGAAAATCGATAAAGGAAAATGAGACAAGGTCATAGATTCTCTCACTCCCTTCAGGGTACATAGATGAACTATACAGAAATCCCTCTAAGTGGGATTCATTAATCAGCAATTTAGTCAAATGTGTACATCCTATGTTTTATAAGAAATGTCAGTGGGTCCTTTCCCAAGGGAGTGAGATCATCAGATGAAGGTTCATTTGGTTTCAATGTCCCATATCCTTTTGTAAGACCTTGAAGTTGGCAATGCAGGAAAACAGGAACTCCACCCTAGCTCCATGAATTGCAGAACTGTTGTGTTGGTTTATGACCATCTGCCCATTCTTCCTGTTATGACACAGCTTGTGAACTTTTACTGAGAATGGTGAAAAGTAAATTCCCAGTTTTATACAATGAATTGCTGAAGAGGCCTTTTAAAGTATAGAGTATGCATTGTTTATGGAAGGTGTTTCCTATTAGGTCTAACTCAGTGGCAACTACATTCATTTATTTAATTTGTTTCTAGGTTTGCCCAGTGTTTCTCTTGATCTGCCCAGGCTCAGCATACAAAAAGACATACTTACAATTAAGGCTAATACAACTCTTCAAATTACTTGCAGGTAAGGATTCATTCTAGATCTAGATTTCTTGTGTTAAGTAACTGATTGTTTATTGAGTGGAAATAATTTCCAGTAGAGTAGAATTGTAATAGAGCTTATAGTAATTGTTCATAAGTGGTGAGGTTTCTAAGAACTGATGTAATAATGAAAAATGAGAAGATTTTCTCTCAAAAATTCTGTACCATTTTGCTGGTGTTTTTATACTATTCTCTGCTAACATGCATACACACAGACACACATGCACATGAATACACACACACGTCCACATTCCAATAACCAGCACAGCCACCTGGCATATGTTGGACATACACTCAATAAATGTGAATGAATAAATGAAGTTGAGGGTATACATTTAAGGAACAGAGTTGAAAAAATTGGGGACTATATTTATTATGCTCGGTATGACTCTTGAACATCTTATTATCCCTTTCCAAAAACTTTGCTTTATAATAAATTTATTGCTCTAATTTTAATATTTAGGCAGTAATATTTAATAGCAATTTAATATCTAGTGGGTAATATTACTGAGTGCGTGATCTGCATAAATAATGGAGTTCGGGCTCTGCCTTGATATTCTGGAATACATATTTCCCCATTTGCTAGCAAGAAGTCATGCTATTGATTTTTGATAACTGGAGGAATAGACTTCTTTGTCAAGAGGAAGAGGCCTTCATATTTTGCCTTTCAGCCCTTACCCCAGGATGAAAGACAGAAGACCCGTGGGTTTAACATAGTGATCACGCATGAAAGGCATGGAGGCTTCTTGGGACCTGTGTGTTTTTGGTAGAGACTGTGAAAAGAGGAGGTGATGTTTCCCTCCTGGAAGAGTGCTGGGGGTCCACAAAGGACCTTGGGTAGCTTATTGCCATTGCTTCATGCTTGTTGAATACTAAGCATTAAACCGAATGACATACATCTATTTTAGACTGCAGTGTAAAGAATACCCTAGCTCCTTACCAATACCTAGCGCTTGGGAAAAAATACAGTAGCAGGTGCTGTTTCTCTAGCTTTACTTGTTCAAGACACATTTCCCATTAGATTTTCCTTTTACCAACCCTTGATAACAAAGGCTATTTGAAATCCCCAAGGATCCCACGCTCCCTTTTTAAAACTCTGCATAAACATTTCTTATGTTCTAAAAAAAACCATGGAGTGTGTTAAAAGTAACTTCATTGATTTAGCTGCAACTTCCTGGAAATTTTAAATTCTTTGAATGAAGGGCCAATAATATTACACTCTTCTTGATGTTGACTATCGTCTTATCTTCCTTGGGGCCTTGTAGAGAAATGCTGCAGTACAAGCCATCTATGTTTTAATGCGAGGCCCTGACAAGGTCCTGAGGGACTGTTACTTCTACCGCCTTTCTTCCTAACCTCACTTCTTACTCCACTTTGCCCACTCTTACCTGGCTGGCCTGGCTTCCTGGCTGTTCCCTTAATACTCCAGATATGCACCTGCTCCAGGGCCTTTCCATGTGCTATTTGTGCTCCTGTAATACTGCTCTTCGTGATGTTCCTATGGCTGGCTTTATCAAGACTACCTCCTGCAAAATTCTTTCCCCTTTTCTTTGCATCTTCTATATTTTTCTTCATAGTACTAAACACCATCTTTTATACAATAAATCTTACTTACTTTTTAATTGCCTGTTTTCTCCAGTTAGACTGAGGTTCCATAAAGGCATTGATTTTTGTCTAATTTGTTCACTCTTCTTTCTCTAGTCCTTAACAAGTTTGGCACATAGTAGATGCTTAACAAATATTTGTTGAATGAAAGAATGCATTAATTAGTGGAAAACCAGGAATGCCAAAAGTGACTTCTGAAGCTGAGTTCATAACTTTTTATCATATGTCAATCCGACTTGTTGGTAGAAGACTTCTTTTTTTTTTTTTTTTGGAGACAGGGTTGCCCTGTTGCCCAGGCTGGAATGCAGTGGCGTGATTTTGGCTCACTGCAACCTCCACCTCCCAGGTTCAAGCAATTCTCATGCCTCAGCCTCCTGAGTAGCTGGGATTACAGGCATGCGACACCACACCGGGCTCATTTTTGTATTTTTAGTAGAGGCAGGGTTTTACCATGTTGCCCAGCCTGGTCTCGAACTCCTGGTCTCAGGTGATCCACCTGCCTCGGCCTCCCAAAGTGCTGGGATTACAGGTGTGAGCCACCATGCCTGGCTGGTAGAAGACTTTGACTGTGTCTGTTAAAGAGTTTATTTAAGTTTCAAAACCAAATTTTCTCTTTTCTTAGAAATAGCCTCATAGTCTGGCACTTCATATTAATACCTCCCTGAAATTAATTTTTCAGGGGACAGAGGGACTTGGACTGGCTTTGGCCCAATAATCAGAGTGGCAGTGAGCAAAGGGTGGAGGTGACTGAGTGCAGCGATGGCCTCTTCTGTAAGACACTCACAATTCCAAAAGTGATCGGAAATGACACTGGAGCCTACAAGTGCTTCTACCGGGAAACTGACTTGGCCTCAGTCATTTATGTCTATGTTCAAGGTAAGTGGTGGAATAAAATTCATTTCCCACGTCTCTTTACCAGTTATAAAAGACAATAGGCTCAAAGAAGAATTGAGTACTACAAAGGTCTTGGTCTAAAGGCTGTTTGCCAAGAGGAATACACAAAATTCTTCTCTCCTGAGGCTTCCTCTGAGAAATAAGACTGATTGATTCTGGAGCTTTGGCTGTGTTCTCTCTCTTTTGCCCAATTAGTTTGGGTCTGATCTTTGTTTCTAAGGTAAATCTGTGTTCACTATTGGCCATTGAGACTTATAAAAAGTCTTCTTATGTTTGAGAAGAAAACTGAAAATTCTTGAAATCGAGGAAGATTTGGGGGTGAATTATGGAGAAATTTCTGTGGAGAGATAAATTATCTACAGCAGAGTAGGAGATTTTCCCAAGAATGCATAGGAAAGCATTTTTGCCAAGGGCTCTGGATTTTTTTGCACACAGGAACTTTTTTCTTACTAATACTTCATAGAAAATAATTCCCATACTCATGTGCAAATAAAGACATTGCTTCAGCTCTTTTCAGGACGATGTTTCTTTCCTTTGCTTGTTTGGTCTGAGATCTTGGATGATATGCTGTATCTTTCTAGGATGTGCAATTTGGGATTGATATTATGAAGGCTGACTTAACGTCCATATAGTATAAAATAAATATCACACATATTCAGCATTTATAATGAGTTATGCATTCTTTTGTGTTTCAAAAATCTTACACTATCTTATTTTTTTCTGTGAAAACCTGACTTAACTAATGAGATCCCTATGATATGAATTTGAGGAATGTAAGGGTTGCATCATAGTTTGCTTGCATGTACCAAATATTTTTCCTTTCAGTGAAGATAAACAGACATTTTATGTATTTATGTATATGCCTCTTTACGTCCCAGGGTATTTGAGACAGGTGGAGATGACTTAGACTTTTTTCTCAGAAAAAAGCTTTTACAAGGCAAGAATTTCATCAGCTTTGGGAAACACACTTGCATATCTCTGCTTACATTTCAGTAGTGTAATATGGTCAGTGCAATGAAAAAGTGGAGACCATATGAAAATAAACTGTGCCACTGGATTCACGACGTTTGAGAAATATCTTTGCCCAGAGTAAGCATTATCCAAGATAGAATTCTGTGCCCTCCTCCTTCCCTCCACAGGATTTGAAAGAGACAAGTCTCACATCTTGGAGAATTTCTGGCTCCTTTTGACCTGGCAGTCTTGAGAGATGCAGCTCGGTCAGAAGATTGCAAGGATTTCCTGCTTTCAGCCTGTCTAGAAATACTACAAGATGAACCTCCCCCATAATATCTCATTATTTACTTCTTCCTAAGTCAGGAAACTTGGAGACATGTGAAAATTCATTTCATGAGTTTCAGTAAATATTTTATTTTGAGAGGCTGAGTGGTTGTTTGGGTTTCTTTTGTTTATTTCCTTTTTTTGAGATACCGAAATAGAATTGATTTACTAAACAGGTTTAGTCTTACGTCAAAGGGTTAATTTAGCTTCCAAAGGCTTGCTCTGTAAGCAAGTTATGTAATATTTCCTAACATGTGGATGAAAGGTAGGCAACATTAAGAAGTGGCAATCCCTAGCACTGTTTATTGGTATACTGCCTGTCTTTGGGTATACCATTAAATTCTGCTTCCTGTCTAAGCCTAAAGTTCTAGGAGTTGGGCTGTCCAAGATTTTGGCCACGCAGTTAAACAATGGGAAAGGAAACACTGAAGTATTCTCTATGGATAGGTGTTTAATGTCCCCTCTGGTCCCCACCTTACTTCCCTAATCTTCTGACCCTATTCTCTTCCGCAATGGATGGAGCCAGGAAGTGAGCCCTGGCCTCATAAGATAATGACTATGGCATGTGGTGGGCTAGATTGGCTGCTTTTCTGTGCTTTCCAGCTGGGAAGGAAATCAAACTTCTGCTGTTGCAGGGAATTAGTTGCCTTTGTCCCCTGTGGTTTAATTAACTCTTTCTTCACTTTGACTGACTATTATGAAGCGCTCTGAAAATGCATGATCAGATGTGTTGGGCATAGCAATGTGAAATGTTATCCCTCTGAGATTTCAAGCATGACTCCATACCACATCATCTCTATCTCTGGGGAATGTACTAAGTTTCCAACAGCATATTAACATTGTATGAGTAATGAATGGCCGTGAAATCTTCTTCTTTTTTTTTTTTTTTTTTTTGAGATGGATTTTGCTCTTGTTGCCCAGGCTGAAGTGCAGTGGTGCTATCTCAGCTCACTGCAACTTTTGCCCCCCAGGTTCAAAAGAATCTCCTGCCTCAGACTCCAAAATAGCTGGGACTACAGGCGCATGCCACCATGCCCTGCTAGTTTTTTGTATTTTTAGTAGAGATGGGGTTTTGCCATGCTGGCCAGGCTGGTCTCAAACTCCTGACCTCAAGTGATCCGCCCGCCTCAGCCTCCCAAAGTACTGGGATTACACGTGTGAGCCACTGAATCCGGTCAGAATCTCTTCAGTTTTCTTCTCAGTCTTTGAAACAGTAGCTTTTCAAATGTTTGTCACTGAAGATATCAATGACTGCTAAATGTTAAACTAAATGCAAAAACAATTAAACATGATTTTAGAAAGAATCATATCCCTAGTCTTCAGAATCTTAAAATACTCCCATAAAAGGTCCTCTTGAATAACCAAATTCAAAAATGTTAGTTGTTTCCTGTTAATCTAAAGATCCTTTGGGATCCATTCATTGATTTTCATGGAATTTACATTATTTACCTAAAGAGAGAGCACATGAGTATTTTAAACATCAGTAAAACTTGTTGGTAAAGTGTATAGATTTAACTTTAAATTTTAAAGTAAATATTATCCTTCTTTTTGAAAAAAATATAATGATTAATCTTTTAAAATGTGAAATCTATAAAAATATATTCTACCTGTCAATAAACCTTGTGAAAGGAGTCAATCTCAACTGGGAGTTTTTTTCAAAATTTTTATACACACAAATACATACACGTGCATGTGTGCACACACATACGCACACACACACACCCATCCAAGTGTGGAACCAGATGTCTTGGAGCCAGATGTCTATCAGTAGAATAAGCTATGGATGCCTTTGCTTGTGTGAGGTGTCACTTCCAGTCATTCACTTGTCTGGTTAGAGTTTAGGAACCTGAAAAATGACCAGCTTTTCTAGTAAATACCATTAACTCATTAATAAAACTAAATTTTCTTCTAGATTACAGATCTCCATTTATTGCTTCTGTTAGTGACCAACATGGAGTTGTGTACATTACTGAGAACAAAAACAAAACTGTGGTGATTCCATGTCTCGGGTCCATTTCAAATCTCAACGTGTCTCTTTGTGCAGTAAGTTGCATCTCCTCCAAACGTCTCTCAAGTTTTTATATTTTTAAGCTAATAGTAAGACGGGTTGCCTGTTTATAATATTCACAATGAGTTTTCAGGATCCTTTACAAAGGGCGAAATGCACTGAATAAAACTAATTAGTATTCTTAAAAATAAGATGAATTCTTCAGTGATCATTGTACATGGCTCTCATTTTTGGTACTGGATTAAATATTTGGTATTTCTTTTTATTACCCAGAGGTACCCAGAAAAGAGATTTGTTCCTGATGGTAACAGAATTTCCTGGGACAGCAAGAAGGGCTTTACTATTCCCAGCTATATGATCAGCTATGCTGGCATGGTCTTCTGTGAAGCAAAAATTAATGATGAAAGTTACCAGTCTATTATGTACATAGTTGTGGTTGTAGGTAAGAGGAAAGTTCCTTTCCATATCATTAATAACAGATAGTAGAGAGTAACTCCTTGTATTAAGATCTTGGAGATAATGATGTACAGTGAAGAAGGATATTGAAAAGTATAGGAACTCAGGATATGGTGTTGGGCCATTCATCTGCTCTTCTCTACCAAATAAACCCATGTGCAGTTGAGGTTGTCTCTTTTCTTGCCAAGATCAAGGATGAAAAAGAAATTTTTTTTTAAAAAGGATGAAAATGAATGGTATTACTGGAGCTCATTTATGCTCAATGTTCAGAGCATTGCTTGCTATCAATTATTTCAATTATACCTATTTTATGGAAACTTCAGCAGTTTGCTAAAGCTGGCCCTACTGGCCTAGGGCTACTGACCACTGAAAGTTTGCTACTTTTCTCTCCACTGGGTTACAACATCTTTGAGATCTGTGAAGGTAATGCTTTGTAAATCTCCGTTGGCCATTTTCCTGGGAGCTACCAAGTATTGGTGAGGCCTGCAGGGAAAAACAATGTGGCGTGTTTTAAAGTTGCATTACTTTAAAAAATAAATTTGTGCAAAGTTATAGGCTTATTTTCTCACTCATATTCTGTTTTTTCAATTTACTTGCTCTAGGGTATAGGATTTATGATGTGGTTCTGAGTCCGTCTCATGGAGTTGAACTATCTGTTGGAGAGAAGCTTGTCTTAAATTGTACAGCAAGAACTGAACTAAATGTGGGGATTGACTTCAACTGGGAATACCCTTCTTCGAAGGTAACACTAATGATTCAAAGCCAGACCTCCAAATACTTAGATAATAAGCCCCAGTGAAGTTTGCTTGAGAGATAGGGGCCTCTTTGGCCAGATAAAATTTAAAAGTCTTAGAACACACACACACACACACACACACACACACACACACACACACACACACAAGTTAAGGGAATTGCAGAACAGATAGCACCCACAAAAAGGTGAAATACCAGGAATTTTGTCCTGTTCTGCAACAGCCAGTCTATGAATATTAGTTTTCTCTAGGTGATTACATCTTTCCACATTATGTCATTTCTCTTTTCTGCAAAGTTTTTGATCTACATTCCTTTTAAGGGAATTTCTCTTTAAGAGGTGGCATGAGATACTCTGCTCCTTAAACAGTGGTCACATTTACTTGTGTTTCTGCAGTTTATATCCATCTCATTTTCGCCATGTGAGGTTTTAAAAATCCTAATTCAGTTGGTTCCATTTATTTCTCCTGAAACCAAATACATCGTTGGCTGCATGAGGTTAAAAGTTCTGGTGTCCCTGTTATTAGCATTAAATAATGTTTACCAAAGGCCAAGATTTAATTCTCTGTGTTATTAGAAGTTATTGGGTAATGTTATATGCTGTGCTTTGGAAGTTCAGTCAACTCTTTTTTCAGCATCAGCATAAGAAACTTGTAAACCGAGATCTAAAAACCCAGTCTGGGAGTGAGATGAAGAAATTTTTGAGCACCTTAACTATAGATGGTGTAACCCGGAGTGACCAAGGATTGTACACCTGTGCAGCATCCAGTGGGCTGATGACCAAGAAGAACAGCACATTTGTCAGGGTCCATGGTAAGTTATGGTCTCCTCGGAAATTATTCTGTGCCTTGAAAAGTGAGATAGTTTAAATAAATTTAGGTCACTTAGTGATTCCTAGTTTGTTCATTCAGAAGATACTTCCTAGTTCTTCTTGTTAGGGAGGCCACATGACCTAGAGGTCAAGAGCATAGCTTTGTAGTCAGGAACTTGGGTTCAAACTTCAACTTTAAAGATGAGATGTGCTGATATATAGTAAGAGCTCACTTAGTATTACTTATTATAGTTGTTGTTGCTATTAGGATTCTTACTATGATAAATAGTATTAGTTAGGGTAGTTTTTAAATTTTTGTTTTGTTGTAAGGCTGAGAGGCCTACCTGAATAAGCATGAGCTTTGCAAACTGGGGAAACATTTAGCAATATATAGTTGGACCTGTGAACAATTCAGGGGTTAGGGGAACTGACCCTCCCTCTGCAGTCAAAAATCCATGTATAGGCCTGGCATGGTGGCTCACGCCTGTAATCCCAGCACCCTGGGAGGTGGAGGTGGGTGGATCACCTGAGGTCAGGAGTTCGAAACCAGCCTGGTCAAAATGGTGAAACCCCATCTCTACTAAAAATCCAAAAAATTAGCCTGGAGTGGTGGTGGGAGCTTGTAATCCCAGCTACTCAGGAGGCTGAGGCAGAAGAATTGCTTGAACCCAGGAGGTGGAGGTTGCAGTGAGCCGAGATTGTGCCATTGCACCCCAGCCTGGGCAACAAGAGCAAAACGCCTTCTCAAAAAAAAAAAAAAAAAAAAAAAAAAAAATTCAAGGTATAACTTTTGACTTCCACAAAATGTAAATAATGACCTACTGTTGACTGGAAGCCTTACTGTTACATAAACAGTCAATTGACACATATTTCATATGTTATATGTATTATATACCATATTCTTATAATAAAGCTAGGGAAAAGAAAATGTTATTAAGAAGATCATAAGGAAGAGAAAATATATTTACTGCTCACTAAGTGTAAGTGGATCATCATAAAGGTCTCCATCCTTGTCTTCATATTGAGAAGGCTGAGGAAAAGTGGGAAGAGAAGAGAGTGGTTTTGCTGTCTCAGGGGTGACAGAGGTGGAAGAAAATCTGCTTATAAGTGGACTCATGTAGTTCAAATTTATGTTGTTTAAGGGTCAACTGTAATTGAACTGGAATTAAATTGAACTGGCTTTGAGTAAATCACCTTAATTTTTTGTTAATTCTCTTTCATTTACATAAATGTCTGAGTTTACATGGTAATTTGTGTGGCATCCTACTTATAAGCCTTGGAAAGGATTTTGGATTTTATATCATGAGAATGCATCAATAAAGTGGAATTTTAAAAATACCTTAGATGATACTATTTATTAGAGTTGTAATCATAAAAGTGGCAACAACTACAACAAGTATGATTTAGTGAGCCCTTACTTTATTAGCTCATCTCATCTTAGTAGTTGAGATTGGAACTCAAGTTCCTGACTACAAAGCTATGCTCTTGACCTCTAGGTCATGTGGCATCCCTAGCAAGAACTTGAAAGTTTCTTCTGAATGAACAAAATAGAAATCACTAAGTGTCCTAAATTTATTTAAATTATTTCACTTGCCAAGATGCACTTGCCAAAATACACAGAGAGAAACGTGCTCTGGCTTATGTTTTGACAGAAGTACTCTTGTTCTCCAGGATACTTCAGGAAAATAGGGGCAGAAACAAGGAGGTTAGTTGGGAGGCTAATTACGTTTATCCAGGTGAGAGTTGAGGAGTGGCTTGGACAAGGGTAGTTGAGGTAGAGATAGTGAGAAGTGATCTGCTTCTGGATATATTTCAAAGGTGGAGTCAACAGGATCTGCTGATCAATTCACTGGTTGTGGAGTATAAGGGAAAAAGAGTGGAAGATGACCCAAGTGTTAGCATGAGCAACTGAGTAAATGGTGGTGGTATTTACTGAGATGGCAAAGATCGAGGAGGCAGTGAAATTTAGGGAAACAGTGTTAGATATGTTTCTCTGGAGATGCCTATGAAACATCCAAGTGGAAATGTTTAATATGTCAACCTGGAACCCAGAGGAGTCAGGGCAGAAGGCACATATTTAGGAGGTATGTGAATGATACTTTAAACTTGAGGCTAGAGGAAGGTGTAAATAAAGAGGAGGTCTGAGGACTGAGTTCTGGGGCCTATTAACACATGGTGGAAGAGGTGTGTGGAGTGTGTCTTGGGAGCAGAGGAGAAGGAGCACCCAAGCATCCCTGGGGGACTTAGAGAAAGCTGCACAGAGAAGCAAGTGTTTGAGTTGAGACTTGAGCAATCACTAGGCTTATGGGAGTGCACTACTGGGGAAAGAAAAGCAAATGCAAGCACAGGAGGTGTGGGAGAAACACGGGAGGTGTGGGAGAAGCTGAAATGTGACCCACTAAAAGGTAATACATGGAATCTTGGAACTGCAGCTACTCAGATCCTCAATGTTTTTGATGTTTCACTTGAAATGAAAAACTAAACCAAATGACCATTTACAATAAGCTGACATTAAAAAAAAATTTCTTGCAGAAAAACCTTTTGTTGCTTTTGGAAGTGGCATGGAATCTCTGGTGGCAGCCACGGTTGGGGAGCGTGTCAGAATCCCTGTGAAGTACCTTGGTTACCCGCCCCCAGAAATAAAATGGTAACTACTAGAAATAAACACAAAGCATCATTTCATGTGAGAGCAAATCCTTCGACTGTACTAATTCCTGAGAATTCTTTTTCGTAGGTATAAAAATGGAATACCCCTTGAGTCCAATCACACAGTTAAAGTGGGACATGTACTGACGATTATGGAAGTGAGCGAAAGAGACACAGGAAATTACACTGTCATCCTTACCAATCCCATTTCAAAGGAGAAGCAGAGTCACGTGGTCTCTCTGGTTGTGTATGGTGAGTCCACTCAATTTTCCTCTCTACCCAAGATTTATTATGATACATTGTCTTCCTAATCAGCCAGGCCACCATTCCTCTGCCTCCAGCTGCTTCACTCACATCATGGCTGGGCCTATGTACAAAAGTCATCTGGGGTGGTGAAGCTGAAGTGAAATGTAGGACTGTGTGCTCTGGCCATGTTTGTTTAAGAGGCCATGTAAATGAGCTCCGTGGTGGTCAAATGCAAGATTAAAGTAGTGATACCCTCGATAGTTTAAATGTAGTGAAAAAATAATGCCCACAGGGACAGTTGTCAAGTTAAGTTATACTACAATGTTCCCCTCTCGTGGAGTTGCCCACCTGGCACACAGATGTGTAAGACCCTTCTCCTTAGATTTTGTGCAAAGCTTCTAGTTTGATATTGTAGTTGATGTATCAGTGAGGTACAGGCAGATTCCAACTCTGAAGGCTTTTGAAGTTGGCATTGTTGGCTTGGTTGGGAGCTTTTTTTTTCCTTTTTGACAGGAGTTCAGGATCTGATTTTGAGTCTGTAAAGGCAAAATAGTACGTTTTTGATTTAAAGATGATTTGAACTTTGTTTTCTGAAACTGAAAGGTACAAATAAGTGTTTGGAATGGAGTGGTGAGAAGGGTGCCATGGTCAAGTGAGTGTGAGAGGTGCTAAGGTGATGTGTAGATGTGTAACAGGTTTCTTTATTACAGGGACTTCTCAGAACCTTTTATATGCTAATGTATATTGGTATTCTCCAGGGGGAGAGACATAGAGTATTCAAGGTTTAACAAACCTATTTGACTGGAGCATCGTTTTTCCCCTGAGCAAATTCATTAATCTCTCACTCCAAACAGTTTGAGAAATGCTTCTCTGTTGTAATTCTTTGTTCCCCCTTCTGGTATGGCATATTAAAACTTCAGGATATTTTCCCATGACATTAAGGTGCTTCCCTATGTGTCCTGATACTCTTCTGTAGGCTGCTGAACTTGGCGTTATTTTTTTTTTCAGGGAATATTTTAAAGATAGGTTGGGCATGGTGGTTCGCATTCGTAATCCCAGCACTTTGGGAGGCCGAGGCAGATGGATCACCTGAGGTCAGAAGTTCGAGATCAGCCTGGCCAACATGAAGAAATCCCGTCTCTACTAAAAATGCAAAAATTAGCCAGGCGTGATGGTGGGCGCCTGTAATCCCAGCTACTTGGGAGGCTGAGGCAGGAGAATCATTTGAACCCAGGAGGTGGAGGTTGCAGTGAGCCGAGATTGTACTCCAGCCTGGGCGACAAGAGCAAAACTCCGTCTCAAAAAAAACAAACAAACAAGATAACAGGTTCCACAGAGGTTGTTCAGAAGCAGCATAGGTGTAGGGGACTGGGGAGAGGAGAAACTGGAAAGTGTATAAGTAGGATGGGAGGAGAAAATGAACGGGAAATAAAAACAAAACATGGACAGCAAATAGCCCATTTCATCAGTTCATGAAGCCACTAAATATTTTATTCACTTTAGCATATACTCTGCTATGTGAAATAAACATAAAAAAGAAGTCAAGTCTTGAAAGCATAACCTGAGGCTTTAAGTTGACAGTAGTAACGAAATAGTTTTGACTTTGGAGTCAAAAAAGAAAGAAAGGAAAAAGGGAGAGAAGAAAGAAGGAAGTGAGAGAAGGGAGAAGGAAGAAAGGGCAAGAGGGAAAGGGAGTGGAGAGGGAGGGAGGGAGGAAGAGGGAGAGGGAATGAAAGACTCAGATGGTGGTGGCAGTAATGCATTCTCTAAAGATTTATGCCTTCCTTTAACATGAGGTGGTTTACGTGTTTGGGTTCAGAAGTCAGAGTGTCTAGGTTTGTTCCAGGTTTTGCCATTCATTAACGGAGTGACCTTGGGCAAGTCATTTTTTTCTGTGTTTCATTTTTTCTCGTGTATAAAGCTGAGGATAGTAATAGTGGTTGTGAGGATTAAGTGAATGAATTCATGCAAAGCACTTCAAACAATGCTTGGCACATAATAAATGTATTTACTGTGCTATTTCAGCTATTTTCTGTAGCCTTCCCTTGATCTCGTGAACTTGAGAGGACAGAGAGAACTATCTCTGTAATGCAGATGAGAGGCACAGGATTTCAACACTTGCATAAAGTCATTCAGCTTGTTAGTTTATTAGCTTATTGCCATTTTTATTTTATTTTGTTAGTTTATTCAATTTCTTTCTTTTTTTTTTTTTGGTAGAGATGGGGTCTCACCGTGTGGCCCAGGCTGGTCTTGATCTCCTGGGCTTAAGAGATCCACCTACCTTGGCCTCCCAAAATACTGAGATTACAGACATGAGCCCCCATGCCTGGCTAGTTGTTATTTTTATGAGTATCACTAGAACTCAGGTCTCTTGCTTCCACATCTAAGTGTTCTTCAAAAAAGGAAGTGGAAGCAAAATCATATGCTTAAAGAAAGTCAGCTTTAGTTGCTGAAATCCTCTATTTCCGATTCTTCAAAGCTGATTGACAATTCAAAGGTTGTTTTTCCTATCTTCAGTCCCACCCCAGATTGGTGAGAAATCTCTGATCTCTCCTGTGGATTCCTACCAGTATGGCACCACTCAAACGCTGACGTGTACGGTCTACGCCATTCCTCCCCCGCATCACATCCACTGGTATTGGCAGTTGGAGGAAGAGTGCCCCAACGAGCCCAGGTGAGTAAGGCCACACGCTCTTTGCTTTCCTGCCGTCTTGCATTTCTTACAGCTGAGCTATGATATGACTCCATCCTAAATGGAGAAGCCTAAACCGAAGAAAGTTTTCTCTCAAGAGGTAGCCTGAATCTCCATCCATCTTTCTCTGTGTCTTACATTTTAAGGGATGTCTTTGCTTGGAGTATCCTACTTTGGGATTAGCTAAGCTCAGCCTTGTTAGGTTATCCCTGAGGCACACTTCTCCAAACACAGGCTATTTGCTCAGTTTGCTAATTGCCAGTCTTTGTTTTTTTTCCCAATACCAATCAACTGGTGAATATCACATCGCTCCTTCTTGTCTGTGTGAAGATCCATCTCTCAGAGGAAATGCTGATAGATGAGAGGCAGTGATAGACCCAGCCCCAGTCCTCAGGGTCTCAGGCCCAGCTTATCATGCTCTGACACATGTCCAGACATCCTTAGGGAAAAACACAACAGCAGCAGCCAACCCACTACCACCCTAAGCAGTCCACTTCCTGTTGTTGTTTTTGAAATGGCCACTACGAGCTTCTTCCTCAGCTGCTGATCATTTCCTTCACAGAGACTATGGTCCCAGAGAAATTACTTTAAGGAGCCCAGTGGTTTCTAAGTTTCCTTGCCTTCCTTTGAACTAAATTAACTTGAATTGTCTTGTCGATCCAATTTATGAATGAAGGTTTGTTCCCAGAATAGCTGCTTCCCTCCCGTATCCTGAATGAATCTACCTAGAACCTTTTCCTTCATAGTCAATGCCTATTTTTAATTGGCGCCAAGTCTTGTACCGTGGTAGGCTGCATTGGAAATTATTTCTAAGAACAGAATAACCAAAGTCTGAATCTTTTCCTTACTCTTGACTAGAATTAAAGAAAAATTAAATCATAATATGCTCTGTTATCTCTTTCTTATAGCCAAGCTGTCTCAGTGACAAACCCATACCCTTGTGAAGAATGGAGAAGTGTGGAGGACTTCCAGGGAGGAAATAAAATTGAAGTCAATAAAAATCAATTTGCTCTAATTGAAGGAAAAAACAAAGTGAGTTTGAAGTTTTAAAATTTGAAAATCTCTCTTTAACGGAAGGATGCTACAATAATATGTGAGGCATATTGGAGATTAATAATCAAATAGTCTAGGTGATAAAATAGTAGCATATTAAGTCACTTTGAAAATACCATAGACTTTTAACCATACCATTAACTTATGAATAGCTTATTAGAGAAAAATAAAAAGTCTATGACATTAAATCTATGCATCTGTGTAGGGTGATTCTAATTTTATAAGCATGAGAATGAAAAAATGTGTATCATATATTAAAACACATCAATAGTTTCATGGTTTCCAGAGCCCTTTTTATATAATGTGTAAGCTGCACAGCAGCATAATTATACAAATTGAGTAAGTATCCCAAACCCGAAAACCCCAAATCCAAAATGCTTCAAATTCTGAACCTTTTGAGTGCCGACCTGATGCTCAAAGGAAATGCTTATTTGGATTTTGGATTTTGGATTTTCAGATTAGAGATGCTCAACTGGTAAGTATACAATGCAAATATTCCAAAATCAAGAAAAATCCAAAATCCAAAACACTTTTGGTCCCAAGCATTTTGAATAAGGGATACACAACCTGTAATTGCATAAATTCGAAAGTGTCCAATCACTGCAGAAGTGGGAATGGCATAGGCAGGTTGGAGTGATTGTGGAGACTGCTGGACTGAGTACTTGTGCACAAACAAGCTGCATTGTTTATGGCCTGAGATCTGTTTTTCCCCCTACAGACTGTAAGTACCCTTGTTATCCAAGCGGCAAATGTGTCAGCTTTGTACAAATGTGAAGCGGTCAACAAAGTCGGGAGAGGAGAGAGGGTGATCTCCTTCCATGTGACCAGTAAGTACTCTTCTCTGGAGGGTTGGGTTGGATCACTCACGCAGTGGGTACTAAACTGTGTAATTCCTGTTGTTTTTGCCATTCATGTGAGTGGCATGGCTTTGAGGAAAGAGGATTTGGATTGATCATTGATGCTTTCATTCATAAATTAAAACTCCTCAGGTATCTCCTGGGCTTAAGTCAGTGCTTCTAACTTCACTGTAGAGAGAATGGTTTCACAGATGCTTTAAACCACAAGCTCTGTGTCATTATTTACATCTCAGTCTTCAGAGTCTAGCACAGTGCATGGTTTATTGAGCTTCAGTACATATTGGTGGGCTTGCTGTGGAGCAATTGATAAGGGTGGGCTTTCTGGAGGCAATCAGAATGACATAGGAGCAGTGCCCTCCCAATGCTGCTGATTCTGCCTGTGCATCTTAGTTTGATGGATAAGCTTTAGCTGATTGTGCCGAATGGAATATTATAGTCAGGGCTAATTCATTGGCATAAATGTAGCTGTCATATCATTGAGTGTTAGTGTTAATGAAGACCTAATTTTAAAAATTCTGTTAGGATTAGAGATTTTGCTTTGGATTTTTAAAATATTAAACATTGCGTAGAGTTCACAGTGGAGATGTGGTAAATATCTGAGGAATTCATTTACATTTTCAAGTAATATGTTTTAGCCAAATAAGATATTTTGGAACCTGAATTGTCTAGTTTGTTTGTCAAGTTGTAGTACATCACCTGGAACTGATAGAGCTTCATTTCTTTTGGTACTTTGTAGTAGTCTGAAAGCAGCAAGATGATAGTGAGCTGTACCAAGTTAAATCACCATTCAGTAACTATGGTCTTTACATTTTAGGGGGTCCTGAAATTACTTTGCAACCTGACTTGCAGCCCACTGAACAGGAGAGCGTGTCTTTGTGGTGCACTGCAGACAAATCTACATTTGAGAACCTCACATGGTACAAGCTTGGCCCACAGCCTCTGCCAGTCCACGTGGGAGAGTTGCCCACACCTGTTTGCAAGAACTTGGATACTCTTTGGAAATTGAATGCCACTATATTCTCTAATAGCACAAATGACATCTTGATCATGGAGCTTAAGAATGCATCCTTGCAGGACCAAGGAGACTATGTCTGCGTTGCTCAAGACAGGAAGACCAAGAAAAGACATTGCGTGGTCAGGGAGCTCACAGTCCTCGGTAGGGAGACAATTCTGGATCATTGTGCAGGGGCAGTTGGAATGCCTTAAATGTAGTGCAATTCAGGTGCTATGCGAAGATTACTGTCCTCTAGGAGATTATGTTGTAAACTGGTGCACACTTCTTCACTGAAAGTCCCTGAGGCAGAAAGAAGCTACTAATAATGAAATGATGTATTGAAAAGAGAAAATAACAAAACCTGATGATGGAATAATTCACTAGTATATGCAAGGGATTAGCTTGAACCAGGGAAACTTCTGCCTTATCTTGGGCATCCATTTATTTAAACAGACGCGTATTTGTGGAATGCCTGCTATGAGCTAGGAGAGTGTCAGAAATTCACAGTGGTAAACATGAAGGAAAGGAGGGGAACATAGGCAACCACTGGGAAGTCACAGCACAGTGTGAGGTCTCTGTGTCCATGAGGACAGGAATTGTTCTCTGTTTTGCTCCCTGCTGTAGCTCTAGTCATACAGCATAGCAGCATACACTAAGTGCTCAAAAAGGCCCCTGCTTCATGAAGAGTGGGATGATGGGCTGAGTTTAAGACCTAGAAGATTCCATGGGAAGAAAGCTACATTCTGTCTGTACCTCTGGGTCTGTCTGTACCTCTGGGTCAACCTACATGGTCCAGCAAAGTCCAAGGTCAATGGGATGATCACTTCAGTGAGCAGATAGCTCTGTAAATTCCTCCATAGGGGCACTCTCTACCCCTTGTCTAACCTCATGCCTTGTGCAAAAACTGGGCAGCCATGGCTCTGTCTGTGGGAAAATCAGGCAAATTTGGGGAGCGTCTCTTTGCGCCACTTCTCTCCATTTTCTCCTCTTTTGGTGTCCCTTTCAATTCCTAGGATATATGTGCCCTCTGTTTTTTTTTTTTTTTACTGTTAGAAAGGAAATTGCCTAAGTAAATTCATCTATACCACAGTTTGAGGGTAATGTCTTCATCAGAGGCCTTGGCGTATTTGAAGAGGCAGCTTCTGACAGACACTAGCATAAAGTTCGCTAGTTTTAAGACTCAGGTGTCATAAGAAGAGATACTTTGGGGTCAAGTCATCCCCAGGACGCTTCAAGTCACACCACATAGTTCACCATGGATTTTCTGTTGGCTGGTCTGGCTTCAAGGTTATGGAAGAATTGAGAAAGAGATATGAAGTAGGCTCCTGGCCTAGCTTTGCCCAGAAAAATATGTGCTCACAGTTAGCTGGTTTGCTTCCTTAAGGACTCCTAACTTGTTTTCCTAAAATCTATTCTTAGAAATAGGCTAGAATCCAGTACATTCGCTTAGACTTCAATGTAGTACGCTGTTGAGGTAATCTCATTTTGCTAAGCATTGAAGTGGATTTTTTCAGCATGATTCCTTTTGATGTTCAGTTGGTTGGGACAAGATATTTCCACAGCACTTTGATGATCTGAAAAAAGAATAAATCTAAAGTTTTCTTGTACATTTAAACAAATACTCATGGGCTTCATTTTCTTTAAATCTATGACTTCCCTTAGGGTATTGTTGTTTTGCTTGTGTTTTAGTGGAAATAGCACTGAACTGGTCTTTTAGCCTCACCAGATTCAGTAAACAGTTCAACTGTTTACTTAGTTGTAGGGACATGGACAAGTAATTTAATGTCACTGAACACCATTTATTTCATCTGTGAGATAACGCTAACAGTCCTATTCTGCTCAGTATGTAAGATCAATAGTGAGCAACACAAATTGTATAAACAAACTTTATAAAATTGCCAAATAAATGTAAGGCATTATTTGTTGAATGATACTAAAATGTGGCACTTCCAAGAGAAATTTGAAGGGATTCTAGGGTGTCATTGACTAGAACCTTCACAAGAGGGAAGTTTTCAGCTGGGAAGGCTGTGCCTGATTACAGGAAAAATCCATAAAGGTGACCCTGAACCTTTCTTTTGTGATGGTATTACCAGCTAGTATCACTAATATGAATGTTAAAAGCTGTTAATCTGTTTGCAGTGTCCTGACTGACTTGTTTCATTTAACTTTACCCGGTGACCAATGGTGCTGTTATTAACTTCTGTGTATGTTCAACCTAATAAATCAACAAGTTCCTTTTTACTAAATTTAAACTGTTTAAAAGTTTGGCGATACTAGAGCCATTTCAAAAGTTATAATTCCATGTTCTGTGATTTTCTTTGTGTGTGTCTAGAGCGCGTGGCACCCATGATCACAGGAAACCTGGAGAATCAGACGACGAGTATTGGGGAAACCATTGAAGTCTCATGCACGGCATCTGGGAATCCCCCTCCACAGATCATGTGGTTTAAAGATAATGAGACCCTTGTAGAAGACTCAGGTAAATAGAAATTGGCTATTACTCTTGGGTTGCAGAACTTTCCCAGGAATATGACATAAAAAGCTATGTTATTTCTTGATATAATGTAGAAAAAAAGCAGTATTGGTGTCCACGGCCTGGCTCATTTCATAGACTTGGAATTGGAGTATGGGGCCCTGCTGAATTTTCATGAAAGCCGTATAGGAGATTGGTCAGCAGTAGATCCCATGTGACTCTACGAAGTTAGACAATAGAACAAGATGAAGGGCAGCATTTATAGTTTCTAAATTTCCCTAAAAAACTTCACAGACCACATCATCATAAATGAGAATGATCATTTTCTTCCTCTTAGGCATTGTATTGAAGGATGGGAACCGGAACCTCACTATCCGCAGAGTGAGGAAGGAGGACGAAGGCCTCTACACCTGCCAGGCATGCAGTGTTCTTGGCTGTGCAAAAGTGGAGGCATTTTTCATAATAGAAGGTCAGTGGGATAAAAAAAAATGTGGTACATATACACCATGGAATGCTATGCAGCTGTAAAAAGGAATCTACTCATGTCCTTTGCAGCTGCATGGATGGAGCTGGAAGCCATTATCCTCAGCAAACTAACACAGGAACAGAAAACCAAACACCACACATTCTCACTTATAAGTGGGAGCTGAACAATGTGAACACATAGACACAGGGAAGGGAATAACATACACTGGGGCCTATTGTGGGGTGGGGAGAAGGAGAGCATCAGGAAAAATAGCTAATGCATGCTGGGCTTAATACCTAGAAGGTGGATTAATAGGTGCAGCAAATCACCATGGCACATGTTTACCTGTGTAACAAACCTGAGCATTTTGCACTTGTATCCTGGAACTTAAAAGAAAAAAAGAAGGTCAGTGGGAAGTCATAGATACATCCTGTGGTTTTTTAAAAGATTAGATTGTATCTTACAGACACACATTAACTTTGAGTAGGGCAACTACAGATGATTTTTAATATTCTTTGAACTTTGTAAATTTTCTCAGTAAGTATGTATTCTTTTAAACAGCGAACATAATTAATGTTGTTATAATTCTGCTTGCATCACATTTCCTATTCCTGCAGTTCTTATTGTGGAAAAATTCTTAACCAGGCAGGATGAATAGCCTCCTCTCCCTGATTCTGTCTTTGTTTGAATGGTTTGATTAACTTATAGAAATGATGCCTTTATATTTATTTGGAAAAACTTTAGAATTGCTGCCTAATCATGGCAGTCAGTGCTATCCAGATAGTCACAAGGATTCCGAGTTTTAATTGGACTAGAAATAATTAAGATTCCCTTCTGAACAATATACCATTGCTCTTCTGAAATGGAAAATTTTTGGTTTTTATCTCAATATGTGTGTATGCAGGAGTGACGTGAAATCTGTCATTTTCCTAGCTAGGAAAAGTAATTTGTGGCAGAATATTTTATCTTAAGAAGTACATCCCTATGACTTTTTTTGTAGCCCACAGGGGAAGAATAAAACTGTGTTGTGTGGGTAAAAGTACGGTATGCAAGGGTAAGAAAGAAGTATGGTGATAGAAGGGATCGATAGATTTCTATGAACTCATCCTAACGTGTCTCTCAAAGTCTAGATTTTGGTCCCTTTACTCTGTCAAATCTATGATGCCAAGTATTGCATCGAGATAGGTTGACATATTTTCAAATGTATAAGCTTATTAGTGTTTCATAAACTACACTGGCAAATAAAGACTTCAAAGACCATGGCAGTTTTGTCATTTCCAAAGTGATTCATGTTTTAGGGTAAATCCACAGAATGACTTCTAGATTGTCTCCGGTGCTCTGCATTACCTCTTGTTGGAGGCCTGCAGCTAGTTACAGATGCCTAACTAGGTAACACCGGCACAGAGATTATAGTTACTTCTTACCTGGAGTGAATGCTAAGAAAGGCAGAGCTAGATATTTAATACTCCTGCTAGTTTCCCAAATGTTATGTGAGAATATTAATATAAAAACACATAGAAAATAGACTCTTTGAACTTTTTATCCTCTATGTACAACTGGACTTTTAAATCTGTGTGTATAAATAGAGAATTACTTCCCTAGGACCACCAGAGAAACAAAATTTACTCCAAGCATAATTGTGCTTGTCTCTCAATGGTTAACTTAACTTTTATTTTGCAAACCAATGTATTACTTATTTTGCAAACCAGTTTATTACTTGTCTTCTGCTCTCTTGAGGCTGTAATGGGCCATCCGCACAGTTTGTGGCCCGGTTTGATTCTCCTTGCACTCTTCTGATGGGAGGCCCCAAGTGATGACTGCTTCCTTATCATCTCTTTGCTAATCACTCTTAGTGGAAAGCCTGCTTCTGCATTTTGTTTTCTTCCACTCAGAGCTGTCCTCTGAAGCCCTGGTCATCTGCAGCTTTGCTTGCTGACCTCTAGTTTCCGCTTCTCTTTCCTTTCATGAGTGGTTTGAAACTCCCATTACCAGGCCATGCATGATGTGCTCATCTTGACTCTTCCTTTTCTCCTCACTCAGGCTTCTGCCACAAGGGACGGGGTAGTGCATGTAATGGTTAGTTCATGTTGGACAGGCCTCTTTATCTTTTGACTGAACCACTGACTAGCTATGTGCCCTCAGTCAAGTAGCTTAAGCTCTCTGATCATCTGTTTCTTCATTTGAAAACTGAGAGTTGTTGAAGAGATTAAGTGGAATGGCATGTTTAAAGTGATAACCACATTGTAGATACGTGGTCATTAGTAGCTCTCAGGTCAAAAAACTTTATTTCCCTACTTGGTTTCTAATATGATCCTTTTGCAAACTCTGCACAGATGAATATATTGACTATCAGTTTAAAAGAAGACTTTTGTTTTCCTCAAATAGAAATATTTTTTTCTCTGTAGAGAATGATCTGTTTTCTTTCCATCAAAGACTGCTCTTCCTCTAAACACTTTCTATGTTTGACTTTTAAGGCATTACTATTTCTATGCTTAATTACTTTAGAATTTTATTGTTGGAAGTTTACATGAGCAGTGTTTTGCAAGCTTTACATTTTCCATTAACAATTCTGTAGGCCAGGTATGGTGGCTTATGCCTGTAATCCCTGCACTTTGGGAGGCCAAGGCCGGGAGATGGCTTGAGGCCAGGAGTTTGAGACTAGCCTGGGCAATGTAATGAGACCCTCTCTCTATAGAAAATAAAAGAAAAATTAGCTGGGCTTGGTGGTATGCACCTATAGTCCCAGCTACTTGGGAGGCTGAGGTGGGAGAATTGCTTGAGCCTAGGAGTTGGAGGATGCAAGGAGCTATGATTGTGTCATGGGACTCCAGCCTGGAGCATAGGAAGAAACCCTGTCTCTAAAAATAAATAAATAAATAAAAATTAAGTTAAAAAAAAGAATTCTGTAGACTCCATTCAAGTTAGGGGTGTGCTACTACTGTCCTCTAGGATTTTTCCAAGTTGGTAAGCTTGGGATCTTGCTTTAGTGCTAAAATTTGTCATCTTACAAAAATATAAGTTTCCAACTGTTGATACCATTTAATTGTGTCTTTCCAGGTGCGCAGGAAAAGACGAACTTGGAAATCATTATTCTAGTAGGCACGGCAGTGATTGCCATGTTCTTCTGGCTACTTCTTGTCATCATCCTACGGACCGTTAAGCGGGTAACAAAATAATTTCCCTTCTGCCCATGCACATTGGTTTTCATGATTAATGAAAACTGATTGGGGTTCTTTGAGTTGTTTCTTCCCATTGTTATTGGCTCAATGGGCACATTTTATTTCAATACAATAACATTCTTGCCCACTTTCTTTTGGCTGGATCTCAGGGATTTAATTGATAGAAGCCACTAGAGAGGAAAAGGGCTTGAACTGTCTAGTGTAATTAAACTTTAAAACCTTAATTCTGAGCTCCTTTGGGGGACAAGGGAAACCAGAAGCAGGGTTATAATAGGACCACTCTCAAACTCCATGAGTTTTGTTGGAAAATGAGACAGGAAAGAGGCTCCAATAAACAGCAATAACAAGCACACAAAACAACAGCCAAACGACAGTGTGTATATGACTGGAAGGATTGATGCTTTCCAGGCCAATGGAGGGGAACTGAAGACAGGCTACTTGTCCATCGTCATGGATCCTGATGAACTCCCATTGGATGAACACTGTGAACGACTGCCTTATGATGCCAGCAAATGGGAATTCCCCAGAGACCGGCTGAAGCTAGGTGCATTTTCAATTGCTATTAATTTGATATTGTGTTTACCAGGCCATCTCTTCTTCCATTAGAACGATGACAAATGTGGTGTATTCAGATGTTGGATTCTGGTTTAGAAATATTAATTCCATCTCTTGAATTTGGATAGTCATTCATTTAGCCACTTAGAGGTAGGGTCCCTATGTAATCATCCAAAGCAGGACATTTGGAGAGTGAAGGGGGAGTTATTAAATAATTAAGCCAGGACAAAGGAGTAAACTGGACTGTCCGTGTTAAATTGGGATGTGTGGTCACCCTATCTAGTTGACATCTCTGCATATCACTTTGGTTGTACAGTAATCCAAGTCCGTTTTCTTGTTGCTATTGTTGTTGACTCTAGGTAAGCCGCTTGGCCGTGGTGCCTTTGGCCAAGTGATTGAAGCAGATGCCTTTGGAATTGACAAGACAGCAACTTGCAGGACAGTAGCAGTCAAAATGTTGAAAGGTAAAGGCAAAATTATGTGGTGATCTTTCTGTTTTATCTAGTCTTTAAACATGTTGCAAGGCTTGTATTAGTAGCTTTATGCTTAGGTGGGCCTACTAGCCACACATGCAGCCAGCCTAAATAATGCCCTTGTGCAAATTGGAAAAAGGATCCTCCTTTGTAGCTTTATGCCAGGGTGCACGGTCTGGCAAGCAAAGTTGGGGATGGGTTTCACCTTCTTGCCTGGTTATCCTTGTGCAGGGCTCAGCCAACACAGTTGTACTTAGTGGTTCTGGTTACAGGAAGAAAGGACTGCGATTATATTAAAATTGTTTCTTAATATATTGTGGAATCAGATAATTTTAGACCATCTACAGAGATGGAAAGAAAATAGTGGAATGCAAAAATAGCATGTTCTCTAGAATTGGAATATGTAAAACATGTTCATATGTAAAAGATAATTTGCAAAACAAGAATAGTTGTGTTAGAATAAAATATAATGGGTTGTATTTTTTAAATGAAAAGCTTTATAAATAATTGTTAATTCTAATAGTAATGGAATTCTGTTCTGGCCATTTTCATTTCAAGAGGTTAGACAATAAAGCTTCTTTCTCCAATTGTGATGTTCTTTCATTGATGAAGGCAGTGCCACTGACCCTTTGCCAATAGGTTTTGTGTGTTTCAAAGCTATCTTTCTCCATTTGCCTTTTTTCTCTTGTGGCCAAGGGAGTATGTAATTTTGAGGTGGCTCATCAGGGCCTTAGATGTGGACCATGCCTGTGAATTAGAGGGAAGTGTAGCCGTCCAAATGGGATCAAACACATGGTCTTAGTGCCATCAGCCTCATGTGTCAACTGGTCTTTCCAACTGGCCTTAATTTGCCTGCACAGATTGGCACAGATTGGCTGGAACATTCGGTATAGACCCTAACACATGAAGATATTTAATACATAGTGTCGCTTCCTTATGAGGAAGCACTGAAATGATCAGACCCTCAGAATCGTAGTGAACCTGAAATGCAAAAATACAGTTTTGTAAAAGAAGAGAATCTGGGCATTATTCCATTGCAGATGTATTCTCCACTTTGCAAAAGATTTCACAGTGGATTCCTTTAAATATCAAACATTCTGGCTCAGTTAAAATATGAATTTTATTTCAAATTAGAAAATAGAATTTACACTTGACTTTTGGGGAAATGCATGTGGTCTGTAAACTAGGTCACAGCTGTGTTACCCCTAGAGGGTAAGTTGTATAGTGGCATGCAGGGAAGGAGGGACCCCAATTATCCAAAGGAAATGTCCACACCTAAGATTTCCCTCCTTGTACTGTATTTGTAGAAGGAGCAACACACAGTGAGCATCGAGCCCTCATGTCTGAACTCAAGATCCTCATTCATATTGGTCACCATCTCAATGTGGTCAACCTTCTAGGTGCCTGTACCAAGCCAGGAGGTGAGTAACTGTGGATGGTTTTGGTCACCCAATTTTAACATGCCTCTCTGATAGTGTTTGAGGGAAAGCAGTTAACTCCCATGGACTTGATTTTCTTAGCTTAAAATACTTTGCGGATTCCTAGGAATAAATATATTTCATGATGGTTTAATTGGCACTAGAATTAAATTATTATAAAACTTTCTCTGAATTAAGAAATGTCATGCCACTATGATTCAATTTGCTACTTGTGTAACAGATGTCCAGATGAGAAGAGTAAACTTCCCTAAAACTTGAAAGCTTAAGGGTAGTTACCCCCAAAATGGAATCATATCAAGTGATTGCATTGAAAAGCAAGTAGATGGGTGGGTTTTCTTTTGAAATTTTGGTTAATCTTGTGAAAATGTCTTCTGGAAAAAAGAAAAGTTATATATAATATAAACAAGTTTATATAAGGGGATTGGGACCAGCTGATTTCTACACTCTGTCCCAGTGAAAAGTTGTAGCCTTCTCCTAAGGTGTTTTTGGGTTCATCACTATATTAAACACTTAGTGAGGAACATGAGGGAATACCCATTTTCCTTCCTGGACATGCTGCCTGCAGGGCCACTCATGGTGATTGTGGAATTCTGCAAGTTTGGAAACCTATCCACTTACCTGAGGAGCAAGAGAAATGAATTTGTCCCCTACAAGGTATGTCATTTCCTAATCCTGCTCTGGCCACATTATAAAATGAAGGGAAACTAGAAATGGTACAGGTTAATTTTTTAGTTGAAATTTTGTGAAGAACTTGTGAGGAGTCTTCTCATATTACCTATTGGCTGTTATAACTTCCTCTTTTACCTTCTGGGGGCCATATGTTTCTGTTCTATTTTTGTGATTTTAATCTACTGACCCATTATAGAGTGTGGACATGGGGGAGAAGGCAGGTATGATCAAGGAAAGGGGAGGGCGGAGGGTAGGACAGCTCTGGGTTATTCTGTCTCTCCCCTAGCCATATTTGGCCCCTGGAGTGTAAATCCCTCTGTGAAGAGCACCCTAATGCTGAGAGTGTGTCTGAATGCAACTCAAAGTGGCATTTGTCTCTTTAAGCTAAAGAAGGAGTTAGGCTTTGTGGAAGAAATCCTATTATGCACAAAACTTGCCCCAAATTTCAGTTCAGAGATTGCATAATCCTGAAATTGATGTCCTCCTTGTCTACTTTTTAGTAGTTTCTATTATCTCCACCGTTTATCACATTTTAAAGGTTGTAAACTTTTAAAGACTCATTTTGTGTTCAAGGAGTTTGTTTTTTCCTTTGCTTTTTTATAGACCAAAGGGGCACGATTCCGTCAAGGGAAAGACTATGTTGGAGCAATCCCTGTGGATCTGAAACGGCGCTTGGACAGCATCACCAGTAGCCAGAGCTCAGCCAGCTCTGGATTTGTGGAGGAGAAGTCCCTCAGTGATGTAGAAGAAGAGGAAGGTACCAGCCAGTGCTTCCTGCAGGCTATGGCATACTCTCGTCGGAGCAGACAGGGTGATAGGGTGTTACAAGGAATTTGATCGTGGGAAAAGTCCAATACTACCTCATAATTTGAAAGAGACCTGAATTTCTATAATAGACTGCCTCCATTCTGTCTCCCCAAAAGTGAAGTGTGGAAGCCCTAGACCGGGAGGCAAAGCAAGGCTAGCCTGAGAAATCTAGGTGGTCCAAGTGGGATAAGCAGTCAGTTACAACCACAGCAGTGTTCCTAAAATACTGGTTCGGCATTTATTAGCGGGAGAGGCTACAAGTTTTCTGGTAGTTCAGTAGCCTCTCCATTGCACTGGAGAGCCCCAGAGTGGGGCCCCCACGTTGCATGCTTTTACCTGTGCAAAAGTCTTTCTTTTCATTATACCTAACCATCCCAAAGGCAGTTTAGGAGCCATCTGTTGTTTCTACCCTAGGCCAAGTGGCTTATCAAGTCTTCCTTCCAACCATTATTCCTCAGGGGAGTCTTGATAAATATCCTGGCCTTTAAGTTATGTTTCCAGTGATATTTTATTTATTTGCTTTTATTTTTATTTTTTTGAGGTAGAGTCTAATGCTGTTGCCCAGGCTGGAGTGCAACGGTGCAATCTTGGCTCACTGCAACTTTCGCCTTTTGGGTTCAAGTGATTCTTGTGCCCCAGCCTTCTGAGTAGCTGGGATTACAGGTGTCTGCCACCACACCCAGCTAATTTTTTTTTTTTTTTTTTTTGTATTTTTAGTAGAGATGGAGCTTCACCTTGTTGGCCAGGCTAGTCTCGAACTCCTGAACTCAGGTGATCTGCCTGCCTCAGCCTCCCAAAGTGCTGGGATTATAGGCATGAGCCACCGCGCCCAGCCTCAGTGATATTTTAGTGCTCTTTATGGGTGGAGCTGTGGTCCCAAGCCTAACTTCCAGGACTTCAGCCGGCTCCAGGACACACTGTATTTCTAACTCCTTCAGAAGGAGCACAGATAGCGTCGTGGATGTAGAGATGGGTGACAGGCTGGCTCCCCTTGAGGCATAAGTCTAGAAGAATAGTGAAAGAAGCCCACTCTGTTTCCCTTGACATGAGGCTACAGAGAGAATTTGCATTTAACTCCTTTTCCTTAGTAGCTGAGAAGGTAGTGTGAGGCTGGGACTTGGTCTAGAAGCACATGGGGAGGTGGTCTAGGCTTCATTTAGCTGGGCGCACATCGAGTGGTGCTGCCTCTACCCTGCTCTTTCTCTTTCAAGAAACAGTGGCCAGTGAGCCAGAAACCTAAGAGATTGAGTTGTTGAGAAAAAGGCTCACAGCCTTTTAAATACTTATGAGGTTATTACTACAACTGAGTTTTTGTTTACTCTGGTCTTTGTCTCCAGGAAAGAAGCCATAAGTCTTATCTGACCAAAGAGATGATTTTGAAACACCCATTTAATATCTTAGTGTTTATTTGTACCAGTTGCACTGAAGTAAATACACCAATTTACGTAAATGTGTCTTTCCATGTTTCTGTTATCTCTGAGGAAAAAACATCCTCCCAGGCCAGATTTAATGTATTTACAGCACTTTTAAAGTTTGAAAATGAATTAAATATATTTCTAGTATTTTTAGTTATCTATTGCAGATTATAGTTTGACTTTTGGCCTTTGTCCCAGGACAAATCCTGGAGAGAAGCAATTCAATGACCCTGAATATTGTTGTCTTATTTTTAGAGTTCTTGATATTCAACTATTGTTTATCCCTCTGGGTACATAACAAATAACAGTGTAAGTGGCAAATTTGGAAATGTCCTCTTTCTTTCCCAGATTATCTAGGTCAATATTACCTTATTCTACCTCCTGGATTTACTGGTTCAATTTGGCTAAAATGGAAAAACCAGTATTGTTCCTAAAGGATGTGATAGAAGCTAATGATATTGGGATTCAGGAGATTTATAGAAGATAGAAGCATTGACTCCCTGTTTCTATTTCCTGAAAATTTAACTCCCCAGTCTTAAAGAGATTATTACTCTAGCAAACTTAGAAGCAAATCACACCAATTCATGAAAATACTAATCTCCATCCTCCTGCCTCTTCGGACAGCTCCTGAAGACCTGTATAAGGACTTCCTGACCTTGGAGCATCTCATCTGTTACAGCTTCCAAGTGGCTAAGGGCATGGAGTTCTTGGCATCACGAAAGGTAAGACAGGTTGAGGGGAAATCAGCTATCTTTTCAGATCACAGGTTTGGAAATAGGATGTCCAATGTCAGCCATGGGTGCTTATTTGGGATTGTAATTCATTCACCACTTCTGCGGCTCTTAGAAGACCTCTACTGGGGAGGCTCTGTTTCTGCTAAGTAAGAGTGGTTAAGGAGTTCATGAAATTAAGCTGTATAATAAAGGCTTGTCAAGCATCTACTAAGTGTGAGGTAGTCTTCTGAGCACTGAGGATACTGGGGTGAACAATCAGGCAAAGCTCTTCACCTTCCTGGAGTTTATAGTTCTAGTGGGTAGAGCAAACAATAAGCAATATAAACAAGTAAAACATGTTGTAGGTTAGATGGGAGTAAATGTTATAGGGAAATAAAGCAAGAAAGGGTTATATAATATACAGGAGCAATGCACTTGTGTATGTTTATGCTTCTCTCTGTGTGTGTACATCCATTTTAAACAAGGTAGATGAGGAAGGCTTTACTAAGAACTTGACATTTGAGCAATGACCTGGAAAGGGGAGGGGCTGAGCCCTACAGATATCTTGGCATGAGAATCATTTTTAATTTATTTTACATTCATCAACATCCATCAAAAAGTATTTGTTAGGAGTATAATTAGAAACGAGGAAGGACAGGCTTCAGATGAGAGCGATTAAAAGAGCTAAAATTAGAAAAGTAGGCCAAACAAAGGCTGAGGTGGGGACGTGACAAGTTACAACTATTCCAAAGGTTGTAAACACCAAGCGGGGAGCAAGGCTGGTGGCAGTGACTCCCCTGGAAAGGGTGAAATGTGTAATTTTTTATTAAGTAGCGGTACTTCAAATTAAAGATCAGGAAGAACTATCAGTTGACAGAATGTATTCGTGCAGCCTAATGAAGAAAGAAAGACTTAAGTTGTATATATATATTTTGTGTTTCCTAAATTAGAATGAAATCTTCCGCCCATGTTTTCCCCTGAGGTTTGAAGCTTCTCATAGCATTCAAGGCCTCAGGCTCTTTGATGTTTCCGCTAGGTAGCTCTTGTGTTCTCTCTCCCAAGGGGAAGGAGGAGAACTGGGGCCTTATAGGGTTTTCCCAAAGAGAAAGGCCCTTTACACTGCTTGGAGATTATGATTTATTATTACTATTTTTTTATGGCTGGAATTTGCCACTTACTCAGGGTTCCTTTTGGGGACTAGGAAGAGAATGGACATGAATGTGGGAATCCTTTAACTTGTTTTATATCTACCAGATGACTTCTTGAATCTACTTGGTTGTTGGGTTAATAAAGGAAACTTTTTGTTTGGGGGGAAAAGGCAAAAATACTATCTGTTTTTCGGAATTCCCAGTGTTGCTCAATTGTGTTAGACAATGTGCTTCTGAATATGCCTTGTTCAGAGGAGACTGCCATACAGATTTGAGGTGTGGGTAGGTCAGCAATGCCTGGCTTACACGATCACTCCTCCAATGAGTTAAGAATTCTCCCCTTGGCCGGGAATGTTGGCTCATGCCTGTAATTCCAGCACTTTGGGAGGCCAAGGTGAGTGGATCACCTGAGGTCAGGAGTTTGAGACCAGCCTAGACACCATGGTGAAACCCTTTCTCTATTAAAAAACCAAAAATTAGCTGGGTGTGGTGGCACACCTGTGGTCCCAGCTACTTGGGAGGCAGAGGCAGGAGAATCACTTGAACCTGGGAGGTGGAGGTTGCTGTGAGCTGAGATTGTACCACCACACTCCAGTCTAGGCGACAGAGCGAGATTCCTTCTCAAAAAAAAAAAAAGAAAAAAGTTTTCTTCTAAGCCATTGATTCATTTCTTGTGCTCCCCAAGACTCATTTTCTCACAAAATATCACATGGAGCTAAAGCTGCTGAGTAGTAGGAAGGTAGGTGAAGTTTGGAGGATACAGAGAAAGGAGAAACTAAGAAGCTAAAAGGAAGAGAAAGAAAGTCAAGATTAATCTCATTGTATTATTAATGCACCAGAGAACTAACCTGACTTGTGATAGGCTGAAATTGCCTTAATAGACATTTATGATAGCCCAGCACTTTGAAATCAGGGGAAGCCCCACTGGGAATTGTTTATCAGAGCCAGTCTGGCTTCAGCCTCATACACAAGGGGGAAACCAACAAAGAGCACTAAACCAATGAGAGCCCCTTGTTTCTGATTTCCGTGCATTCATTCAAAAAACAAATCCCATTCTGGGACCTCCCTAGAATAACACGTTTTTAACCAAATATGGGGCCAGGCAAAAGGGATGTGTGGATGTGACCAGAAACACACTTTCAATTGTGTCCTAGAGGAGCCTATTTATGATTCCATCATCATATTATAACTTAATTATTTAACTCCAAAGGCTGGGGCTGTTTATGGAATGAGCAGATGTGTGTCTCAGCAAAGCTCACAGAGTTTTTTCCTGAAGTGTTGTTAAAAGATACTAACCCAGTCCTTATTAATCAGTTGGCTTTCTGATGTGGGATTTTTTTTGATGCATGAGGTCACAACAGATGTGAAAGAGATCAGCTGTGCCGAGACCTAATACACACACGATTCTCTTTGCAGTGTATCCACAGGGACCTGGCGGCACGAAATATCCTCTTATCGGAGAAGAACGTGGTTAAAATCTGTGACTTTGGCTTGGCCCGGGATATTTATAAAGATCCAGATTATGTCAGAAAAGGAGATGTAAGTTTCAAACATGAATCCAGTGCTTGGTTAAGAAACAGAATTAAAACTCCTCATAAACAGCTTCAGGACCTGTGTTCAGGAACAAAGGAAGTTTTTTTCTTCAGATATTTGCTAATTTGGGTTTTGAATCCTTGTCTTCCACCCATGTAGGCTCGCCTCCCTTTGAAATGGATGGCCCCAGAAACAATTTTTGACAGAGTGTACACAATCCAGAGTGACGTCTGGTCTTTTGGTGTGTTGCTGTGGGAAATATTTTCCTTGGGTAAGTCATTTCTCTTTGTCCTTCCATCCGGACTCCAAAGAGGAAGACAAAAGTTGTCTTTTCCTCTCTTGTACTTCACGTCTATCAGGCAAAACTTCTAGGAAGCTTTGGAGAAAAAAAAAAAAAAAAGATTCGTAGGTGATGAGGATATGCAAGATTCAGGCACAGGGTTTTCTATAAGAGAAAATCAAATTAAAGAATGTCTCCTCCCTGTTTTATTCTAGGTGCTTCTCCATATCCTGGGGTAAAGATTGATGAAGAATTTTGTAGGCGATTGAAAGAAGGAACTAGAATGAGGGCCCCCGATTATACTACACCAGAAATGTAAGACTTTAAGAAGTGTTCCTCTGCTCTCTTTCTTTGCTCGCAAATTCTCCTTGCCTGGAAGACTTTCCATGATATAGGCTTTCTTCATTGCCCGGTTAGTGTCCTGCTTTCACTGTGGGGCCTTTCGTGATAATTTCAAGCATGGAGTTATCACTTTTTGAAAAGATAGTACTTTATTATTCAAAGCAACCAGTTAGTTTTCATTAGATGTTGCTTTAAGTGTTTTGTTTTTTATACACATTGAGCCTCTGGAGTATGGGACTGTGTGTCTTACACAGTCTTGTATCCCTATTTAGCATCTCGACTTGTGGGCTCTTTATAAATGTGTACTCATTTAAGTGCTTATTTTCATCATTCAGGAAGAAAGAGGCATTTAATGAAATCAGTGTTTTGCTTCTCTAGGTACCAGACCATGCTGGACTGCTGGCACGGGGAGCCCAGTCAGAGACCCACGTTTTCAGAGTTGGTGGAACATTTGGGAAATCTCTTGCAAGCTAATGCTCAGCAGGTTTGTCACCTCCATCCAAGAAGTGCCTACAAAGAGTACTTAGATGTCAAGGACTTCCCTACTGCCTGAACTGTCTCATGGCTACCATGCCATCCTCTCAGCCATTGAATAATCTACTGTATTCTTCTACATCTGAGCAATAATGCTTTTCTAAAAGCTGCAATTACCCTTTTAGGCAGATAAGATTCTAATTTATGACCTGGGAGCAGACCACTCTGATTTCTACCTACTTATCTTTTTGTTATATCTTCAAATGCTCTTCAAAAGCTAAAACAAACAAACAAAAAATCTGGTTGATCCACAGAAGATCAACAATGGAAGAAATTTCAAGAAATTTTTAGTAAATTCTGCAGGCAAAAATACATCTAAGGTATGCAAAAGAGATGGTTTCTGTCTTGGTATCATCCCAGGTTCTTATAACTTCCACTGGAAGATTTTAGAGTTGTAGTCTTTACTGTTGGAATGTTATTTAATTTCCAGTCAATGCTTCTTACTACAATGGAAGCAAATTTCCTCTTTCTTTTCTTTTGAACAGCTGGGGGACAATAGGTCAGCTCTATTTTTATCAATAAACCTTCCAAACATTTACAGATATCAAATAGTCATTTATTTCTTTTTCTTGATGCAATAATATTAAGTTGTGCAACCTTTTCTCAAAAGACCCATTTTCGTATCCATTTATTGCTTTTCTTTAGACTGTCATCAGTTTTTCCATTGCCTTGAAATGTGGTAGCTAAAACTGGATGCCTTGCCCTTTGAAGGGCTTGGCTCGTGCGGTTAGGGCTCTGTGAAGGAGTGATTTTTTTGTTCTATGTAGCTCCGTGTGTTCTGTTGTTACCTCTCTGACCACAGCCTGCTTTCTCTTCTTTGTAACTGCACTTCCCTGTGGGCTCCTTACCCATCTCGTTTTTAGTTCTCTCCTTTAATTTACCTTCCATTTCAACGGCTTTTTGTTTCTGACACATGATTTGTAATGTTGTCTTAAAGTTCTGTGTTCAGATATGAAAGCCACATGCCCTATGTAGCCAAGAAGCCCCTGTGCCCTTTGTTTTTAATGAAAAGGCACTTGAAGAACTGAAGCCATAACAACAGTCTTCTGTGTTTATTGTTTCAGGACGGCAAAGACTATATTGTTCTTCCGATATCAGAGACTTTGAGCATGGAAGAGGATTCTGGACTCTCTCTGCCTACCTCACCTGTTTCCTGTATGGAGGAGGAGGAAGTATGTGACCCCAAATTCCATTATGACAACACAGCAGGAATCAGGTACAGTATATGGCCTAACATCCCCTGGGGGAGGGTAACTTCAAGGCCATCTCGGGGAGGGGGATTGGAAGTGGAAGGAAGACCATGTCTAAGGCTGCTGCATCCTACTTCCACATAACCTTAGCCCTGAGGTTAACATCATGGGGAATGCTCCTAGAAGAGGGCCTGGGTAGGTGTGCCTCCTCCCATCTGTAGCCCACGCTGCTGCCACAGCATTGCCTTTAAGAATTCCAAGCCCTGCAGCTGCAATAGCTGGAATGCCACAGTTTGCTAATCTCCAGAATAAAGAGACCAGTTTTACAAAGACATCTGCATTTAAATTATCCCCATGTATGCTTTTATTAATGTGAATTAAATGGCTTAGGAGAGATTCAGAAAGGAAGAATTCTGTGCATGCATGAGAACACACTTATGGCTCTCTGGCAAGGATACAGAATGCCATGGGTCTGTGTCCTGAATTAGACTGGATGCTGCATCTCAGGAGCCCCTCCCATGTCTGATTTTCAGTATTTTATTTGCCTAGTGGGAAGTCTGGGCTTATTTAAAACACATGCACTGCAGTCCTTTCCTGGTTTGCAGAGGGGTTCTGAAGGCAGCTTTCTTTTTTCTCTCTCCCAGCACCTGTGCATAAGGAAAGAGTTGGTGTGGTTTTCTACAATATGATATTAAAATTGCCCTTTACTAAGGCTTGGACTACTTCACTTTGCTTTGTTTCTTTCCCAACCCCTTTGGATGTTTTCCTGCTTTAATGGAATCCCTGACAGCATGGGTCCAGCCTGCCAGCCAGAGTGTGCCCGGGCTGCAGGGAGGGGCAGGGAGCTCTCTCATGTCCAGAGCATGGCCAGGTTGCCACATGGCAGGGATGCTAAGGAGAAACTGGTGGACAGTTTGCCTCCTAGAGTTGTGCAGGGCAGCAGAAACACTGATTGGAAGGAAGAAAGCTTAGAAGCCAGCAAGTGAGCTGACTGTTCCACCGAAGTCAAAAGCGTTAGGCATATTTTTAAAGAACTTTGCCATATATTATCAGATGTTGCCAACATCATGACACTCAGAGTCAGGCAAGGTAGAAACAATGATCTTTTTTTGGATATATTATTGAATGCAAGGCTCAGTTCTGTTACCTGAGGGCAGTACAAACTTGTGGTTAAAGATCAGGTGTTAGAGTCAGATAAAACTGAGTAGGACCCCCAAGTCTGCCTTGTAGCAACTGTGAAACTTGGGGCAAATCATCTACCCTCTGCCTCAGTTTCTTTATCTGTGAAATGAGACAAGGTCAGTGGTGCTGTTGGAAAAGGGCTGTTTTGAGAGTTGTAAGATATAATCTATTTCCAAGCACCTGACCCTTGAAAGCACTCAGTAAAAGATACCTATTAAGTGAGCTGCTTAAAATCACATCCTTGAGATGAATCCAGTTCCTCTGACACCTGAGTCCATGTTGTTTCCTCCCATGCCAAGGAGGGCCCTCAGAGAGAAACAGTAATGAAATGAGACTACAGTTCCACTCCTGTGTTTACACATTTCCAGTTCAAGTTCAGCCAGCCTTTTAGTGTGACAATTATTCCCCACACACCATTATTGCCTCCCCCTTTATCGGAAAGCCATTTGATCATGAACTATATTCCATGTGTTTTCTGTGACCAAGTAGAGTGATGATCCGAGTTAGCAGCCTCCTGGCTCGCCGGGTGCTTTACATATGGTGCTGAGAAGGAGAAGAAATCATGTTTGTGTAATGGAAGCACCAAATACGATGTTGGATATATAAAAGGGCTGCTAACATTTATCCCCAGAAGCGTGGACAAATGTGACACCACTCTCCCAGCACAGGCCTGGCTCCTATTTTCTGTCTGTGATTTTTGAATTGGTTTTTCCAGTCCAGTTTCTCTTTTATCCTACCATAATTTAAAAAATCAAATGAAAATTGGAGTCTTTTGTCTGCATCTCCTCTCAACCTCCTCCACCTTTTTTCCTTTTTATAAAATAAAACTCATGGTCACATTTTAGGCATCTGGTTTCGAAGAGAAGCAGATAGAGGCATTTGCACATGGCATGCCTCCTTCTGTTGTGCTCCTGGGGTTCTGTTTCTCTGGGGAGAATGAGTTGAGGCTGGGGTACTTCTCAGGGGGCTTGTTCCATCCTCTTATGCATTTCTGGCCAAGTACAAAAGCTGAGCAGCCTTTCTCCTTCTAATTTTCAATCCTATTGCATTATAAATACAGCTGGACAGAGACATCACTGTGGGAGCTAGCCTCATGATTTGTGGCCCCTTTAAACCATTTGAAAAATATTTACTTAGCATTTATTTAGAGAGGGACCACTCATGTCTAGACTTAGCTTTGCTTCTAATTTCCCCTGTGGATCAGTTCTGGCCTCAAGTTTGCATGCTTCCTGCAAGAAAGCACATACTCACTGGACTCATCTTTCTTTGAGGGCAGTTTGGGGACCATCTGCAATCGCTGTCATTTTCTCTGGGAGTTTCACCTCCCACATCAAGCAGCTTATCAAAAATTTCTTTGTAGTACTTTCTTAGAGAAAGGTTTTGGTGCATACCATTTTCTTCATTTTGGTTAATTGTTAGTGATGATTAAATGGCTCTTGTAGATTGATGCTTGGGATAGCCTGCTAGCTAGGTATTCCTGAATTTGGCTCTACCATTAGACTGCTTGAAGTGGCACTGTCCTTTCTGCACTTTTTGTCTGTTTCATATCCCATACTTACACCCCTGACCCTGGTACTGTGTGATCAGTGCATGCATGACAAGAGAACAGCGCTGTTCACATACTGGGTGCTTAACAACGGCTTGAACAATTGTGTCTGCTGTTTTCTTCTTTCTTTTCCCTCCTGATACTCTTCCAAGGGAGTCTGTATGGAGTAGAGTAAAACAGAAACAAAAACTTCACATGGGCTTTGGTGTCTGAAGGCCTAAGTTTGAGTCCCAGTTCTACCCTTTATTAGCCATTTTCTCCCTAATCCTTGGCTCCCTCATCTCTAAAGGGGAAATAATTAAAAGACCTATTTCTCCGTTTTAGGAGGAACAGATGCACCATGGTCTGTGGAAATGCTTTGTCAATCATGAAAGGATCATGCCATTTAAAAAATTACTGGATTAAGAATTTAAGGAGCTGTCCTTTCTAAGGCAGCTAAATTATTTTCCAAACTTGCCAACCCTAGTTGATTCTATCCCCTAGATGTCTCTAGAATGAACCCATGTCTCCAAACCTCATGAGCATTCCATTTTTCTAGCCAAGCTGCCTTTCTTTCTCCTGAGGAAGTGCAGTATTTTTCTCATGGGTCTTATGCCTCTAGTCTTATTCTTTTCAATCCACAGTCAATTCTCTAAAGGGCATATCTGATCTTGTCAATTCCATGCTTAAAATCCTTCAGTGGCTCCTCATTGCCCTCAAAATAATAATCCAGACATTCCAGTTATGTGATTTTTGGATAAGTTCCTTAACCTTTCTATGCCTTGGTTTCCTCATCTGAAAAGCTGGGATAGTAATACTCACCCCTAGAGTGGTACTGTGGTGAACACGTCATGAAATGCTGCTTAGACAGCATCTGGCACAGTGCCAGGCATGTGGCAGATTATCAGTGAGGGCTTCCTGAACAAGTGAATGCAGGAATGATTGACTATGGTACCAGTAGTTTTTGACAACCATTACTTTTAGGGGTTGGACTTATAAGAAAGTAGCCTTCGATCGCACCCTGTGTATCATATCCTCTAACTTGTGGAGTTTCCTGAGTGAGGGTGTCACCTGTAAATCTCATTCTCTCCTCTCTGTACAGGGAGGAACCAGCCTCTTGGGGTAGGGGAGAGAGATTTAATTTCCATTCTTCTCCTGTGGCCCAAGGTCTATGCAGCATGTTCCAGAAGGCTACTTGTAGTGGGAAGTAGGCTGGTATAGGAATGAAGAGTGTATTTTCTGTCTCGTTGGGTCCTGCCAGTGAGTAGGACTTCCCTTCCCTCACTTGGGCTGTAAGTGATTTTGATAGCATCAACTAGACTCACCCAAAGCCACATGGCCGGGAAGGAGCCTTCCCAAGAAGGAGAGGATCTGTTGTTTGAAAAGTCTTATTATTTGGACTCCTGAAGGAAGCTTTGGAAGTCAAAGGAGAAAAATGAGCTTTGTTTGAGAGAGCATTATTCTTCCTAAGAACAATAAGCCCAACATTCTCCATGTCATTCATTTTTCCAACATCTATGTGAGCTAGGGAGGGAGTGCTACTGCTAACACATCTTACAGATGGGAAAAGAGGGTCACAGAAATATTCATGACTTTCTCAAGTTTCTGCAGTCAGTAGTAGATTCTGAAATAGGCAAAATATCTTGTTACTCTCAAACCACTGCTCTTTCCTGAGACAGCAACTCTGGGGGCAAAAATGAGGGGACAGTGAGACTCAGTCCACCTTCCCTTTGCACACTAAGCCTCTGTTACACAGAAAAGGAAGAGGTTGTCTTCAAATCACTGCTGGGTTCAGTATCCTTTAAGGAGACCTTCAGATGATGCCTCTGCCTATCTTTCATTGAATGGTTGCTCTGTGAGCATTATCCAGAAAAATTTTCCCGGGAGATGGCCAGACAGATGTGAAACACTAGGTAATATATCCAGAGCTCGATGGAGGAATCCCATGCCATCAGGAAGCCAAGTAGAAGGCACTTGATAACTCCCTCTGCTATTGTTGTCTTTAGTCCAGGACTGGACCTCAGAAGTAGGGTTCAAAAGAACAGGCTCATCGAGACTCCTCAGTTATATTATACTTTTAAATGCACTTTCTCAGGAAATTAAGCCTTCCATGTGTGCTAGCAGAGAAAGATTTTTATTTTGTTTTGTTTTTCTAAAGGATGTTTTGAAAGTTGCTATTAAGTTTGTGGTTGAAAGATAATGAACTTAGGTATCACTTGTGGTATCTGCAGTCAAATATACCACCACTAAAATATAAATATTTGTTCTTTTGCAGTCAGTATCTGCAGAACAGTAAGCGAAAGAGCCGGCCTGTGAGTGTAAAAACATTTGAAGACATCCCATTAGAAGAACCAGAAGTAAAAGTAATCCCAGATGTAAGTACATCTTTTAAAAATAGTCTTAGAAATAATACAAAGGATGAAACACTAGTTAGATAAATATTAGCCTAAGCACTAAAGTCTTGGAGCCTCATTAGAAGGCTGCCCTCGAGTGTGTGTATCATGGGGTCATTATGGAGATGGAACTCTCTTTTTTACATAAGTAAAGTCCTTGGTCCAAGGTTCAAGACAGTGTAGCTTTCTGACCAATTTCACTAAAGTGCAAGTAGTGTCATGGTGAAGAAAGCGATGGTAACAGGCATTCTCAGCTGCTGATGTGAAAATTTTCTCTTCTCCCTGGCCTGTGTCTACTCACAGGAAGCAGTTGCTTCCTTTTGTAGCTTGGACAATTTGTGGCTATTATACCTTTATGTTCTTCCACAGGACCTTATTTGATAGTCATGATAGATGGGTTGAGAAATCACCTTAATTAAATAGTTGGTCATTTTATATGCTCAATTAACTGTGCCATCTCATTGTCTCTGAAAAAGGACAACCAGACGGACAGTGGTATGGTTCTTGCCTCAGAAGAGCTGAAAACTTTGGAAGACAGAACCAAATTAGCTCCGTCTTTTAGGTAAGACTCAGCCACATTAAAAAGACAAATTTCAATAGGAATTTTTGGAAGCAACTTAGGACTTTCAATATAAGTGCAGAATTTTCCCTATGGGGTCTTTGTTGTTTGGAGAAATTAACATCAATTTAACAAATAAAGAAGGAAACAAACCACATGATAAAATTAAGTGACAAATCTAAAAATAATCTGAAATAAATTAGAGAATTTGGTCAATTTTTATGAGAATTCATGAATACTAGGGAATTTCTGAGTGTAGTTACTGTAGTCAGTAATGGCTAAATGAAAAAGGTGATTGGATGTGATCCCTAAAGCTGTCAATATGATTGCAATCTTTGTGGACTCTGAAGAATTTTTAAGTCTGTATACAAATGGGTGCCTCTGTGCTTAAGAAGTATGATATATAAATAAACCAATGTCTATTTGTTTGAGACATTTAAATATTATTGTCTGAATTCGTAAGTATTTCGTTGTGGGAAAAGTATTAAAATTAGTTTTAAATATAATCTCCACTCTATGGTTCAGTAGGAATTTGTAGTTGTCTTGAATATGTGTATGTTCTCTTAACATAACAAATAAATGAAAATCTATATTTATAAGAATAATAGGATAAGTGTAGTTATGTATTTGCTGGAGTTTATTTGCTAGAGTATTCTTACCTAAAGGTAAGAATAGAGGAGGTTTTGATCTGCTTATTATCTAACTTTTATATAAAATGGGAATACTCATGGGTTTTTGAATAATGCTCATACCAAAAAGAAAACAAAAGAAACCCCACCACATTAAAAGGTGCCATTATGCTATTTTATTGTTTTCTTTAAGGCCCAAGGTAAAAAGTTGTGAAAGTCAGTGGTATGTTTCATTCATTAATTTAAAAAATGTTTATTTGGCAAGTATCATGTGCAGCGCGCCATGCCATTGCTTAAGACAGCTACGTTAGTTTTGTTGGGGTTGAATTGAAAGAAAAAATTGTATTTCTCATTATTTGAAGTAACTTTTAAACTATGTATAAACACGAGTTACTAAAATTCCTTTTTGCAGTTTTAACATGAAGAAATTGGGTAAAACACCTATTACCGGGAAAAAACACCTTAGAATGGTTTGTGAAAATGTAAATCCTGAAATTTTAGATCAACACAGCCTACATTTCTAGGCTTTGACATGATTACCATCTGTCAGGATTCCATGCCATTGAAAACATTTTCTAGTTGCTGCTGAGTGACTGGGGTCCTCAGTCCTTCCAAGGAATGTGGTTTTGATGAGTAAAAAGCAGCGTTTGACATATCTGGCTTGACTGCACACACGCTTCAAGTTATTAAAGTTTAAAGTTGCTCAAGAACTTTATTACCACCATACACATGCCCCGTAGTTCCCAAATTGCCACAATGGAAAAAGCACAATTGAAATTTCAGAACATCCCAGTTTCCTTGAATATCATGCGAGTGGCCCTTTGCGCCTGTCACTGTATACAAACTTGTCAATCTGCAAGGCCATAAACATGTTCCATCGGTTGGGGCCTTTGCATAACTCGGGAGAACTGCCTTTCATCTCATTTGAGACTTGAAAGACTTGGACCTGAATAAGAGGATTTATCTGCAACTACTAATTCATGCGAGTACCTGAAAATAGACCTGTCCCCGTAAACCTGATATGCTGATTAACAACTGGGAGAGATAGGGGGCTGGGGTCAGCAAAAGAACTGTCTTCTCTCCGCCAACTCATTTGTTTGCCATTTCTTCCACAGTGGAATGGTGCCCAGCAAAAGCAGGGAGTCTGTGGCATCTGAGGGCTCAAACCAGACAAGTGGCTACCAGTCCGGATATCACTCCGACGACACAGACACCACTGTGTACTCCAGTGAGGAAGCAGAACTATTAAAGCTGATAGAGATTGGAGTGCAAACCGGCAGCACAGCCCAGATTCTCCAGCCTGACTCGGGGACCACATTGAGCTCCCCTCCTGTTTAAAAGGAAGCACCCACGCCCCCAACTCCTGGACATCACATAAGAGGTGCTGCTCAGATTTTCAAGTGTTGTTCTTTCCACCAGCAGGAAGTAGCCGCATTTGATTTTCATTTCAACAACAAAAAAAGGACCTCGGACTGCAGGGAGCTAGTCTTCTAGGCATATCCTGGAAGAGGCTTGTGACCCAAGAATGTGTCTGTGTATTCTCCCAGTGTTAACCTGATCCTCTTTTTCATTCATTTAAAAAGCATTTATCATGCTGCCTACTGCGGGTCTCACCATGGGTTAGAACAAAGACGTTCAAGAAATGGCCCCATCCTCAAAGAAGTAGCAGTACCTGGGGAGTTGACACTTCTGTAAAACTAGAAGATAAACCAGGCAATGTAAGTGTTTGGGGTGTTGCAGATGGGAAGGATTCGCAGGGCTCAGTCTATCCAAGAGGCTTTGTTTAGGACGTCGGTCCCAAGCCAAGCCTTAAGTGTGGAATTCAGATTGACAGAAAGGAAGACTAACATTAGCTTGCTTTGAGAGAGTACTGGAGCCTGCAAATGCATTATGTTGGCTCCGGTTGAGGTGGGCATGGGGTCTGTTCTGAAATGTAAAGGCTTCAGATGGGGTTTCTGGTTTTAGAAGGTTGCGTGTTCTTCGCAGTTGGGCTGAAGGAGAGTTCCTTGTGCTGTTTCCGACTCCTAATGAGAGTTCCTTCCAGACCCTTACGTGTCTCCTGGCCAAGCCCCAGGAAGGAAATTATGCCGCTCTGGCTCCTTGTCTCTCAGGCTGATCCTTTATTCAGAACACCACAAAGTAAGGACATTCAGCTCAAGGCTCCCTGCCGTGTTGAAGAGTTCTGACTGCACAAACCAGCTTCTGGTTTCTTCTGGATGAATACCCTCATATCTATCCTGATGTGATATGTCTGAGACTGAAGGCGGGAGGTTCAATGTCAAGCTGTGTGTAGTGTCAAAGCTTCAGGAAGGATTTTACCCTTTTGTTCTTCCCCCTGTCCCCAACCCACTCTCACCCCACAACCCATCAGGATTTTAGTTATTTGGCCTCTACACTCCAGTAAACCTCTACACTCCAGTAAACAAACTCCAGAGAGTTTGTTCACTCTCTGAATGATTATTAGCCAGACTTCAAAATTACTTTATAGCCCAAATTATAACATCTATTGTATTGTTTAGACTTTTAACATATAGAGCTATTTCTACTGATTTTTGCCCTTCTTCTGTCCTTTTTTTCAAAAAAGAAAATGTGTTTTTTGTTTGGTACCATAGTGTGAAATGCTGGGAACAATGACTATAAGACATGCTATGGCACATATATTTATAGTCTGTTTATGTAGAAACAAATGTAATATATTAAAGCCTTATATTATATATAATGAACTTTGTACTATTCACATTTTGTATCAGTATTATGTAGCATAACAAAGGTCATAATGCTTTCAGCAATCGATGTCATTTTATTAAAAAACATTGAAAAACTTGAAGGAATCCCTTTGCAAGGTTGCATTACCGTACCCATCATTTCTAAACTGGAGGAGGGGTGGCCGGGCACAGTGGCTCACACCTAAAAACCCAACACTTTGGGAGGCCAAGGTGGGAGGATCGCTTGAGCCCAGGAGTTCAAGACCAGTCTGGTCAACATGGTCAGATTCCATCTTAAAGAAAAAAGGTAAAAATAAAATAAAATGGAGAAGAAGCAATCAGACATATTTTCCATGCGGTTGTTTTACGTTTTTACTGGTTTTCTTACTCTTCTTATAAGGGATATTTTCATAACCTGGTTATATATTTTACAAACCAGTAAATGTATTTGTAGTACAAAGTATGAGGGTATAATATCACCACAACTATTTTGAGGATAAGTATGTCTGGTTTAAAGTTTAACTGCTCCTTCCCTCTTCTTCATCACAAATAATTCACACACACAGACACACCCACCGCCCAAGCATACACCTCCCAACACCCACACCTCTCCCCAGGACCCCCACACACCCACACATCTAACTCCCCCATACTCACACCCACACCCCCTCACACCCACCCCCACCCCCACACACCTACACACCCACCAACACACATATACCCACACACAGACCCACCCACACACACCAACACACACACCCCACACCCCACACACACACCCACACACAATCCACCCTCCCACAGTCACACCCCCCCACACGCATTCCCACACACACCCCACACACCCACCCCACAGACATTCCCACACACACCCCACACACCCACCCCACAGACATTCCCACACACACCCCACACACCCACCCCACAGACATTCCCACACACACACCCCACACACCCACTCCACAGACATTCCCACACACACACCCCACACACCCACCCCACACGCATTCCCACACACACACCCCACACACCCACCCCACACGCATTCCCACACACACACCCCACAGACATTCCCACACACACACCCCACACGCATTCCCACACACACACCCCACACACACACCACACACACACCCCACACACGCACCCCACACGCATTCCCACACACACCCCACACACCCACCCCACAGACATTCCCACACACACACCACACACACCCACCCTACAGACATTCCCACACACACACCACACACACCCACCCTACAGACATTCCTACACACACACCCCACACACCCACCCCACAGACATTCCCACATACACACCCCACACACCCACCCCACACGCATTCCCACACACACACCCCACACACCCACCCCACAGACATTCCCACACACACACCCCACACACCCACCCCACAGACATTCCCACACACACCCCACACACCCACCCCACAGACATTCCCACACACACACCCCACACACCCACCCCACAGACATTCCCACACACACACCCCACACACCCACCCCACACGCATTCCCACACACACACCCCACACACCCACCCCACAGACATTCCCACACACACCACACACACCCACTCCCACACCCACACTCCCACACACACCCCTACACACACACACTCCCACACACCCACCCCACAGACATTCCCACACATATCCACCACACTCCACCTCCACACCCCCACAACCCCACACCCACACTCCCCCACACACCCCTACACACACACTCCCACACTTTTTCATTTTATATTCTGAGCACTTTTGAGATTGTTAAAACAGAGATATGTGAACTTCATATCTGTTAGAATAACCAGTCATGAAACTCAGGGTGAAAGACCCAGAGACAGGTGATCAGACCCATGGCAGTGCAGGCAGGCATGGACCACATTTACAGTCTCTAACAATATTCTACACTACACTCACAGAGTTAGAACATGAGATCCATTATTGCCATTTTGAATGAATGACTATTACCCGAATTCAGTAGGGGGAGTTATTTAATAAATTATTGGCCCAAATAAGTGACCTTATTTTTGTGATTTTTTTTTTTTTTTTTTAGACGGAGTCTCACTCTGTCATCCAGGCTGGAGTGCAGTGGCGCTATCGCAGCTCATTGCAAGCTCCACCTCCCGATTCACGCCATTCTCCTGCCTCAGCCTCCGGAGTAGCTGGGACTACAGGCATTTGCCACCGCGCCCGGCTAATTTTTTGTATTTTTAGTAGATACGGGGTTTCCCCATATTGGCCAGGATGGTCTCGATCTCCTGACCTCGTGATCCGCCTGCCTTGGCCTCTAAAAGTGCTGGGATTACAGGCGTGAGCCACCGCGCCTGATCGAATTTTTGTGATTTTTTTTAATACAAGATTTTGAAATGTTTGTCTAATCAAATATGCCTCTCTCTTTAAAAAATGGCTCCTAGGTTTTAAAAAATTTTATTAAGGAAGGTCTTCCCAATTCTAAAACAACCTCCAATTCTAAATTTTCTTCTTTTATTGCATTTAAATCCATTTGGGATTATTTTCATATATGGAGCAAAGGGAAATTAGCAGTCTAACTTTATTCTTTTTTTCAAGCAGATTATCAATCATGGCAGCACCATTTATTAAATATCCCTGTTTTCCCCATGGTTGGCAACAACCCTATTGTATCAAGGTTCAAAACGATCATGTTACTGAGATGTTCTGCACAGCTGTGTTATGAAGGGTGGGGCTGTTGCTGTTGTGTTTTCTTGGGGATGGCACTTTCAGATCGAGGATGAGAACATTAGGGTCTCCTGAAGGACATCGGTAAACTGTGGGTCAGGCTGTCCTTGCAGAGAGTTCCTCATCTGTTACTGTTGTTACAGTCTCTTTCAGTAAATGAGTGGAAGAGTCTAGGTTATTTGGGATGGAGAAGATCTTGTACGAAAACACAGGATTTTCTTCACTTTAAGAAAAAGAGAAGATTTTCTTTTTCATAAGTGGCTCCTGGCATTGCTTCCAATGCCAGAAATTTGGATTTAGCTGAAACTTCACACTTTATTAAGAAATGCTTTCAGCACCTCAGGCAGAATGATTAGGAGGTGAGGTTTGGCCTTCTTCCTCTCTTTTCTGTCTTCCATGCCTCTTGTTCTTAGCATTTTTTTTTCTCCTCATTTGCCCCTGTATTGAAGAAAAAATCTGTGGTTTCTAAAAGTGCTTCCTGCAGGGTCTTATTTTCAAAGCTTTCCTTGGAGGCTTTTGATGTGTTTTAGGTGAGGCTACTGTTTCTCCCTCTGGCTCCTGCCCTCTCTTGTTCGCTCCCTTGATCCACTTCTGTCCTTCTCCCTCCCTTCAAACCCTCTTGTCTCCTCACCTTCCATTTCTCTCTCCACTCACCTTCTTCTCTGCACCCCCAACCCCAGCAGGAGAGGTGAGAGCTATGGGAGGGTTTCAGTTCATTACCCCAGATTAGATTTTCCTATCAATGAACATTCCTTTGCCCTCTTCAGTAAAAGGAAGGAAGAAAAGCAAAAAACCACAACCCACAACTTTCTAGTTGCTGACTTAACCCAATTTTCCTGTACCCCCAGCATGTCTTTCTTTCTACTTTTGACTCAGATATTTATTAGCAGATGATAAAATGCAGGTAAACCCAGAAAGCTAAAGTCTTTGAAAAAAATAGCTGTTCATATACATCTTTCCTCATTTACATGGGCCTTTCCCTTAAGGGCACTGGGCAAGTCCATGTATTCTTGGGTATGCAGTGAACACAGCTCAGAGGGGGTTCTAACACATTTTTATAAGATTGCATTTTCTAAATGAATCTCTTCCATTTAAGGGTTTAGGCATAAGTAAAAATCTGTAGTGTTTTTGTCAAAGCAAATTTAAGTTTAACTCTTGGAAAAGTTACAGACTGCTCTTAGGTGTTAAAAAAATTAAAATGGTAAAATACGGTTTACTCTGTCTTTTGATTGAAATGGAGAAAAGTGGCAGAATCTGGGAGGAGTAACCCAGAGAGAAATTAACAGTCAAGTTGACCTGAAGTTCTGGTAGTAGAACACACTGGCCCCAGGAGAGGTCTAACTCAGAGATAAGGAGGGAATTATCTGAGTTAGGAAAAAGTATTCTAATGAAGACTACTGATAAGACAAGGTTGACAGTAAACTGTGGTTGATATCAAGTGAATGTTACTGAGAAGACATCAAATTGCACCGTAGATTTTATTTGCTTTATAACACACATATGACTTTCCTGTAATTACTTAATGCCCTCCAAGATGTTAAATTCAGCACTTTATTGATTTTTTTTGTTTAAAAATAATAAAATGAAACGAAAATATGTGGTTTAATTTTTTACTTTATACTCACCTGTTGTTCACGCCAAGCACTTTAGAACATATAATCAGTGTACTTACCAAAAACTGGTGATGGAGGACCCTCATACCTTAATTGTTTGAAGCTCTCAACTTTTAGACATTGCAGTAGAAAAACAATAAGAAAATGGTTTTTGCTCCAACTTTATTTCCTTTATTGCTCTGTTTATCTTTTCCTTTCTTCACAAAATACTATTTTGAGGGAATAAATTCAGGAAAGACAGTGATTCAAAAAAAATTTCATTATATATTTACTGTTCAGTGTAAGTGTATACAAAAGCTTTGATTATCTCTAAAGAAAATTAATGGGCAGGGACATGAACAGCTAGACACTTGTGGCCACATTTCCTTTTAGCCATATCTCTGGAAATCAACCCGTTATTTTCCTTTAGCACAATAAGAACAAAGAAATGCATGCCATCAAGGCTCACTGACTCATAAAATTATCCTTTCTTAATCACATGATGCAGGACCTACACTTGCAATAATGCCAAACTAGCTTGTTTCCTACATTTTTCATGATTTCAGATTTTAGTTAGAAAACACATGTATTTGTAGAAAGATCATTTTGTGGGTTGAGTTCTTCCAGTTAAAGATACTTTCACAATGTCTGACTCTGGGTCTATGTGCAGCTCACAGGATCCAGGCATGGAATGACTCACCAGGAGCCCTCTGAACAAACGTTACCAGTAGAGGTTTAACGAGATTCTGGTGCTTTGCATGGGAGAGCTCTTTAAGCTGAAATAACTTATCCTGACAAAGGGGATTGAAAACATTCCATTCATTGCCACAGAGAGAACATAACTGGAATGAAAACCCAGATAGGAGGCAGAGAACTCAAGCCAGACAGAAGTGAACAGCAATATCTCACAGTCACTCCCCAGGTTAACAAGAAAACTGGCAGACATCCCAAAACGCATAGCAGGGAAAAGCAAGGCCTTCCATAGAAACTAAGTGTCACGTCCAGATTCAGCCCTTAACACTAAACTTTAAGTGAGTAATATTTAATGTATATATATTTATTTGCTTATCTATAATGTGCTTAAATGTGTCAGACATTCTTTTACAAAACTGGTTAATATGAACTCATTTAAGTAATTGAGACCCCAAGCAAGATGTAGGTATCACAGTGCAGACCAGGTGGGTAGGCCAGAGTAGGATGCACAAAAAGAGTCTCATTAATGATTTCCACAAGTGTTTGTTAAGGATTTACTATGTGCCAGACAACCTATTAGGCAGTGGTCAAACTTATTTCCTTAGGTTCATGGGTTAAGGGTTATCAGTAAAACCACAGAGAGGAGGAAGGCCACTCTTATTCCAGCACAGTCTACATATCTTTATGGTCTTACTTTGATGAATCGAGCATAGTTCTCACTATTGGCTCAGTTATTCTTTATTTAGTCATTCTTATGTAAAGATCTGAGTTCAGGAACCTCTTTAGGTATTGGAATGCATAGATTTACCAAGGAGGCACCTAAGCTGACTTTAGAGTCAGGGAGCTCATGGGAAAAACCCAGGTAAGAACCCTCTTACAGAAGGCTGAGGAAATTAAGCTTATTGTTTGGTTCACCTCATGTTGCAAAATTTGTATTTCACTTGTAAAGCAAGATGAGATTGTGTTGTTGCTCTGGAAGAACTCTATGTTGGCAGGGACTGAATGGAAACATGGAAGGAATCTTTGGTGTAATCGTTAAGTAGTGCTGTATTGTCCTTTATACTACTGTTCTGCATTTTAATTTACTTTTTTTTTTTTTTTTCTCTGAGACAGGGTCTCACTGTGTTACCTAGGCTGGAGTATAGCGGTGTGATCTCAGCTCACTGCAACCTCCACCCCCCAGGTTCAAGCAATTCTCCTGCCTCAGCCTCCTGAGTAGTTGGGATTATAGGTGTGTGCCACTACACCCAGCTAATTTTTGTATTTTTAGTAGAAGCAGGGTTTTGTCAATTTGGCTAGGCTGGTCTTGAACTCCTGACCTCTAGTGATCCGTCCGCCTTGCCCTCCAAAGTGCTGGGATTACTGACTTGAGCCACCGTGCTCGTGCTGCATTTTACTTTTCTAATGGATGAACATACAGAGTACAGAAAGAATACATTCTATCATCTCATTAGTTTTACCAGGAATTATTCAGTAGGGATTGTTTCATATAATGATTTTTTTCCTGGGGATTTCAAAAACATTATCGAGTAACACACAACACTTCACAAATACACCTGTTTCACCAAGCAAATTGTACTCCTGGATAAATTACCTTCAGAATCTTTTCAACAGCCTGTACTTGGGTCAACAGAAATGAATTTTCCCTCAATTCAATCATTGTGGATAGATCTTGATGTATTGCTGTACCATTCCCCTGTTCCTCTGTCTAATATGGTTGGCAAATTACCTTGAGGATCTGTCATGAAGAGAGAAAAAAGCATCCTCATTCTTCTCTTATCATCTTATTCATCAGTGAATTTCAGAGTTTGGTCCAGCTTTTTTTCCTGTGACCTTTTGTACCGGAGGAAGGCTTATTGCTTCTTTGACAAACGAGCAAGATGTTATGCCAGAATCCATTCCTAAGTTGGCTCTTACAAAATTAGTTAATTAGTTAATAATGCTCACTTAAAAAAATACCAGTGAGCATTAATTTTGGACAATAGATATGCTGGAGCAAGTTTAATCACAGCATAATAGAATTTAAAAACAAATATATATAATGAACTTAATTTGCATTATTTTTCTCTATTTCATAGTGATAGGCATCTAAGTAGCTCTGCAGTCACTCAGGCGTGAGCAGCTGGAAGGGTGGAGAACTGCTATTGATCATCTGCCACACGCTAAGCATTGAGCCTCATATATTTTCTCATGAAATCCTTGCAAAGGCCCTTGCATTAGGTGCCGTTATCACCATGTTACAAGTGAAGATGGGCAGTTAAGGCTTGAAGCCTCAGTATGAAAGGTCACACATACCAGGATTGAATCCAGTCTACTGCAGACATGGGGCACATGTTCTTACTTGAGATAAAAGCCAGGATGAGATCTCTCTTGATGGCATGCAGTGAGCAGATGCATCCTGTAATAAATCAACCAGCCAAATGACAGGTATGTATTAAGGTGACCCGGACCTTAAACTGTCTTAGTCAATATGTCTTGGCTTCAATATTCCCATCTTTAGGGTAGCTTTACCTATGAGATAATTCCACTAAAAAATGACTGAACACAAAAGCTCAGCGTTGTAATAAACATTTAACTTCTAGAGGAAAAAGTGTGTTACTCACTAGCTGTGTGGTTTTGGGCAAGTTACTTAACCTATGTGTGCCTTATGTTCCTCATCAGGATGAAGATTAAATGAGATGCGTGTAAAGCAGGTAGTACACTACTTTATATGTGGCAAGCATTCAAGAAAGCTTAGCTACTTTTATATTCTTGTGATGATGCTAGCAGTAGCGAAGTGTGGTAGACATATCCTGTTGAACAACAGTTTTCAAAGATTGTCAGTTAACCTACCCTCAACAAACTGCATGGAGGCCTTCAAAGAAATATACTGCTCTTCTTGCTTCCTTTGGTTAAAAGACCTGCACAAAGACTTTCATAGCATGAAGAACAAATTGCTGGGTGACAGGTGCCAGGGGAGGCTGAAGTATAATAGTCAAGACTCAGAAAGAGCTCACTAGTCAGGATTCAAAGGCTGCATCAAATAAATTTATCTGATATTTCTGCAACAATTTTGGAGTGGGACACAAGGCATAGAAACAGATTTAAGTTGATTAGTTTGCTAATTCGTTATGTCAGTTTGCCAAAAATCAATTAGCCAGTGATCAATTTACTAAAGATCAGGTTTTCAAATGAACAATTTGCCTAATGACTAACTCAACAAATTAAACTGATCAATAAACCAAAATTCTTCAGAATTATTTATAAAGTTTATAGCAACTTGAATTGAAGAGTTCTATGAAGTTTTTATGGACTGATTTTCACTCTGCCTTCATAGCAGGATTTATGGAAGTTTCAATTTTCCAAAAGTTGAGGAATATAGGCTTAAACCTTTCATAAATATATTTTATCATTTTCAATGACTTATTCAAATTTATCAATTTTCAGATAAAATTATGTTACATATTTTCCATTAATATGAAAATTCCATAGAAGGACTCAAACTGATCACATCAATTGAAGTGCTGAATTTTTCTCACCAAGTGGTAGAGATACAAAATTAAGTCTTATTTACCAGTTGAGGCATCATTGAAAGAATGGTAAAAACGTGCAAATATTGAAAAAATTTAAAATGATATTCCAAAGGAGTCAGAAAAACTCAAAAGTGGCTAGAGAAATTCTAGAAAGTTTTTGTCTATTGTGTTGACTGCTTTATGCCCAGGACCTAGAACAGTGCCTAACAATAGTAGGCCCTCAATAAATAGCTGTGGAATGCAATGATAAAATTGGTCATTTGGTGAACTGAATTTTAGCTAGTTGACTCTCAGCAAATTGATTTTTAGTACCTTTAAGCTGCTCTCCTTGACACCAGCAAGAACAAAAATACTTATGGACTTTTGGTGAATGTGTTTTCAGAATATGATTGGGTTTCCAAAGAAGCAAAGGAAATTTTCAACTGTATAACTAGATAAACAAGTAGAGACAAGAAAGTGAATTATCCTATTTGTCTACAAGCTGGTCAGACCCCCTTGGATTCTGATACTCAATGCTCGCGCTCACATTTAAGAAGTTAACTTGACAAGCTGCAGCATACCCGGTAGAGGTTGACCGGGGTGGTCTTACAGAAAGAATGGTTGGGAAGCTGGAAGTAGAAAGGGAAAGACTTGAGGGCAAGGGCTCTCTTTCAATATATGAAGAGGTTTTTCAAGGAAAGCATTCTGGCTTTTTTTGGTCTTCCCAAAGGGCAAAGTTAGACAATGGATAGAAACCATGAGAATGGTAGACCCTGGATCATGTGATTCCCAATCACATGCCCTTTCCTTTATGTCTCTCAGGTTCTTCCACTCCTGGAGTAAGAGGAGGTTGCTCTGTAAGGCTGCTGGAAAAGAGTTAAGAAGTTGCCAGGAGTTAAGGAGTCAGGGAGGCATTTGGACCAGGGGGCCTCCAAGTTAAGTTCCCTTTTACATTAGCATATTGGACACCAAGCAACTGGGCTCTCAAGTGAGACAGACCTGTGTTTGAATCCACCATTTAGTGACTGTGTGGTCATGTGCAACTTACTCAACCTCTCAGAGCGTCAGTTTCCTCATTAATAAAGTGGAGATAATAATAGTACACACCTTATAAGGTTGTTGTGAGGATTCAATAAAATACCATATGTAAAGCACTTAGGACAGTGCCTGGCACATAACAAGCAATAAATGCTTTACCTTTTTTTTTTTTTTTTGTAGAGATGGGATCATGCTATGTTGCCCAGGCCTCAAGTGATCTCCTTGGCCTCTCAAAGTGCTGGGATTATAGGCGTGAGCCACAGTGCCCAGCCAAAATCACTGTGGTGAAGATGTCAATTCTGCTATAATTCTATGAGGAAAATGTGTTTTCTCCACTTTGCTGATGAGAGAACTAGGGCACACAAGTAGGGAATCAAATCCAGGGCCATTTGGCTCTAGAGTGGAGCAATTACCCACCAGGCCAACTCGAGAGGCCGCCTTACCTATTATTACAGATCAATGAAAATGAATGCAGGGTGTCTACCTCTCTTTTTTCAATGAGTGATAACCAACGTTTCTGTCTCAAATGGTTAAATGAAACACTTCTAAGAGCTCACCAAATTCTTCTGAGGGCAGGAAAGTTATTTTTTGTTTTCAAAATAGCTGCTTCCACAGATGACGCCCAAATATATACACAACACTTCAGTCTTTGCTGTGGACTCCAGACTTCTGCTTTGTTCAGGGGTCTGGGCGGAATGGAGACAGGAAGAGGAGCTGAGACACAGTGGCCGAGGAGCCGAGTCCAGGATGGGGGAAGCAGGGAAGTGATTCTGTGAGTCACAGGCTGGAAAGCTACAGCCTGCCCCTCTGCTCCAGGCTCTTCACACAGGGAGACATTTCCTGCCCTTTGCACTCCGCATCACCTCCCTGCATGAGTTTCTTAAGACAAGGTCTTTAGCTGAATTGTTATAAGCCAAGGGAAGGAGTGTTTTTAGTGTCTGCCAAGCCTGGGAATCTCCCAAGCCTTGAGAAAATAGTATGTGAGGCAAATTTGCTTCCCTGTGGGGACCTCCCTTGCCATGATGGCAAAAGGAAGCCAGCAGCATTGACTTGTTTCCTTGGGGGTTGGAAGGGTTTAGCTAGCTTATGTTAAAAAGCCAAAGACTTTTATCCTTTAAACACAAGTGTTACTATTGTAATAGTCCTCCCACAGCATTTTTGGGAAAGACAAATACTTCACTTTGACTTTGGCTAAAGATGTCCCATGATCCCCCGGGACTTGAGCACCCAAGCTCCACATTGCATGAAGGTTGACGTCGGACGTGCTGGTCACTTTGTGAGTAGAACTGACGTGTGGTCATCTGGGCCTGGACCCTCGACCTTTGACTGGTTTATGGAGGATAGAAGGCAGGAAGGAATCTTCCCCCTTGGCTTTGGCCTGCTGGTTTCTAGTTCAGGATAGGACCCTGTTCAGGCCTGTCCTTCGGCCTGTAGACTAATTAGACCCCAGAAGACGTTCCTGGGATCATTTGGAAACTGCACAGGCCCTCAAACATATGGCACTGATAAGGATCACAGCCTTAGAGATAAGGAACTATTTAAGGGAATCTGAGGAAGCCCAGGGTTTGTTTTCATAACGCTGGACAATGTAAAGTGTAATCCCTACACAGATGTAATTAGCTGTTAAGCGTATTAAGTCCGTGAGGAGAGGGCACTCTGGCTGGTTCATAAATTACTGTGAGAACACCCCAGGGAAATCGAGTCAATGGCAGGTATCTTTTCCTGATAGATCATTAGAATGGCAGCTAGTGATGGATCAGGAGGGTGAACTTACGGGGTCCTAAGGAAACAGGACATAGAGGAGCCACAGACATGAATGACCAAGGGCCCTCAGGACTTTTATTTCCATAATAAAGTCAGCTTTGAAGAAGTCACAGTATGGCAGCCACTCAGTGTTTTCTGCTAATTCCAGGGTTTGGCACTGTGATGTTAGGTTGCATGGAAGTGCTAGGGGATCCTGGTGAAGGTTGCTTCCCCTGCAGAACAGCCAATGGATGCCGGGCAAGCCCATTAAAGCTGTAGCTTTGCATGGGGTTAACAGTCTGGAGGCTCTACATCTCATTTCTAGCCAAGCAGTTACTAAATGGCTTTCACTTCATGAGTCAATGTCATTTCCACTGATTTAATATTAATAATAATAACAAAAATGATAATAACCTAAGATTATTGAGCTAATTCCACTAGGCAGAGAAATACACAGTTACATACCTGTTATCTGATACATTTCTCACAACAACCCTATGAGCTAGCCACTGATATTATCACCACTTTTCAGATGAAGAAACTGAGGTTTAGACACGTTAACTTAATGTGTCCGAACTTACATAGTTAGTAAGTAGTAGATCTGGGTTTTAACTCTAGAAACTGATTTCAGAATTTACGATGGTAACAAATAATTTGGGGCTCATTAGTAACATTTCTCAGTGCCTTGTGGAAAAATCTGCCATTCTTCAGATTCCAATTGATATCAAGACTAACCAAAAATAAGTGACAAAGATGTATTGACAGAGCTTATAACAATATGTTCTTTTATATATTCTCTCTTTGCCTGGTCTAGCCTGATCTTTGGAAATTCACTGGGGCTTTTACGCCATAATTAACTTTACATTGTTTGGGAAACTTTTTGAGATGGTGAAAGCACAGAGCAGTTGTGAAAAGCACTTGCTATCATATCTTTGGATTTCTTCAATATTTTATAGAAATGAGACTTCTCAAACAAATAACCAACAGTTGGGATGGGATGCTGGGGAGATTATCACAAGTTAAAATTTAGGATTTTAAAGTAAAATCTACCTGGGAACGGTGGCTCACACCTGTAATCCCAGCACTTTGGGAGGCTGAGGCGGGCAGATCATGTGAGGTCAGTAGTTTGAGACCAGCCTGGCCAACATCATGAAACCCTATCTCTACTGAAACAAATATTAGCCAGTTATGGCGGTGGGCACCTGCAATCCCAGCTGCTCAGGAGGTTGAGGCAGGAGAATCACTTGCAGCTGGGAGGCAGAGGTTGCAGTGAGCCGAGATCATGATATTACACTCCAGCGTGGGCGACAAGAGTGAAACTCCATCTCAGAAAAAATAAAAGAAAGAAAGAAAAAGAAAAAAGAAGTAAAATCTTGAGAAAGGTTCTTTCCTTTGAATTGGCCAGTTAGCCCTCCAGTAGAAGGCTCTCTGGAGAGTGTGGGAGCCTGGGCAGCAGCAGTTGCTTCTGGGGAGATGGTTGTTACACAGATACGACCTTTTCGCAAGTTGACATTCTCTTTCTCTTCTGGTCTTCTCCATGCATCTTTCATTCAGAAATATTTGACTACTGAAAATATCTGCTTTGCAAATACAATTTACATTCACGAGAGGCAAACAGTGATGTCACTGCTTTCTTTAAGGTGCTATCTGAATTTTCAATCCACTGACATGTGATGAAAAAAAATGCCTAGGGGCAGAATCACTTTAAGTGGAAGCTTAAATGATTTCTCTTAAACAACAAAAGATTCTCCCACCAGACACTCAATTAAAAGTTAGTCCCAGGCTACTCCTGGCCTCTACAACCTGCTGGGTTCTTAGTCTGCAAGAACTAAGCTCTGTATTGTAAAACACTGAGTCCATACGTGGAGACAGTATGACAGTCCTGAACACTTTACACACCAGGTGAGCGATAGACATAGGATGGCAAGACAGTAAGTGGCCTTTGCGGCTAAGCAAGGACCAGGTAGATCTGGAGCAGGGAGTGCCCAGGTCAGCCAGGCTATGCTGGGAAGAAAATATAGCTTACTCTATATCTTATCAATTGCCATTTTCTGTGATTTAAGACAGCACCGTATTCAATTTTTTAAAAGTGTGTTGGGGGTGGGGTGGGGCAGGCATGGATGGAAATCTTCTAAATGCCATGGTGCTCATTTCCAGAGCCTTCAGGAGATAACGTCCCACCAGGAGCTGTGTGGGGACACTTAAGAATAGCTTTGCCCTAAGGCAAAATAATAATCACAAAGCAATCTTTACTTTTTCTGATAAAGCTCTCCCTCTTGCCTACTGGCAGAAGCTGGTGAACGTTACATTTGAGTTAAGCACTAAAAGCAGCAGGGAGCATTGAGATAAATTGCTGCAATTATTAACTTACTTGCTGTTTAATGGCACAAAAACCATCCGTAGTGTGGTGGACTTGACCGGGTTCCCACAGTAATCGTGAGGTTTTTGGATCTGGCTTATTATGTTTTATTGGTAGCACACAGCTTGTGCTGATGGTACAGCCGTGACTGGGAAGTGTTAGTGTCTGAAAGGTGCGTGGCTGTCTCCTCAGGCAAGTGTACTCCCGGGGCCAGGGCAGAGAGAGTGGCGGACCAGTTTGGAGTTGTCATTCTCATTTGGGATTCTCTGCTTTTTTTCACTATTTATCTCAAGAGACAGCTTTGTTACGCCGTTGCACCCACCAACTGTTTAGATATGGTACTTTCAATGGTGTGTAATAAGAAGTGATGCTGCAGTAGATATCCGAGAGCTTGTTGAACCCTCTTTTAAACAGGTACTATTTATAATAGCTTCCTGCTAAACATGATTTTAAGGATGTACTTGCATAAAAAAAACTTTTTGAAGCTTGTTGGAAATTTATAGAAACCCAAGGTGTGAAGATTGTAAAGGCCTGTACTTTTCACAACGTACCAACCAAAACCATGAAATATTTAAATACTGTATTCATTTGACAGTCCTACCCAAACTCAATATTTGCTAAAAATACAGTAAAAAGGTAACTCTTTACAAAGTATTTCTGGAAAACATAAAATATATACTTTTATTAAATGACTGAGCAGGTTCTTTCACATCTTTAATCCTTAATGTGTTACAAATATCCAAAGTCACCTGGAATTGGCTTTGGATGGGTTTTGTTATAAAGGCCCGGGAAACAGAAGAAATCAATAATGCTGCACTTTAGAAGCCAAGGTCTCAGTTCCAGGAGGAACCTAGGTGTGAAAATCTCAAAGCAAATCTCTGCTTTGAAGGTTTAAAAAAAAAAAAACAAACCCAAAACAACAATAATAACAACAATAAAAATGGTGGAGATATCCTCAAAGGTGTCTATATCAGTCAAGATGCTTTCTGATGTCACTAACAGAAAACCCTGATTCAGAGTGCTTGGCCTCTGAAGACCTTGACTTTACATTAGGAAAACTTGGGGATCAGTGTTATTTAAATCCCTGTAGGGATTCTGAGTCATAGCAAAAGTTGGGAAACACTGGTTTTAACAATAAGAAAACTTATCACCTCACAAAGCAGGAAGTCTGGAGGTAGAGCCGGCTTCAGTCTTACTGAAATCAGCAGCTCTGGGAAACCTTCAAGGACCCAGGCTTTCTGATCTCTTGTTTTTCTGCCTTCAGTGGCAGTTTCAGCATCACACAGGGAGCAAAATGGCTGCATTTGGTCAAAACACATCAATTTGGAGGAAGAAGAGATACCATCTTATCCTGAGCTTTCTCTCAGAAGCAAGCAAATGATCCCCAGAAGCTTTCACCCCTACCTCAGACCTCACCTCACAGTTCACTGGTAAGAGGTGGTCCATTGCTAACTCTGCCACTAGCAAGGAGAAATGGGATTATCCTTAGACCAATCAGGGTTTCTCTTGGAACTTGGGGTGGGATGGCCAAAGCCTAAAGCTTCACCATGAAGCCCTTGACTGTGTGCCTAAACAAATTGGGGTTCCTTGTGAAGGAAAAGGAAGTACAGATGAGACTAGGCAACCCAATGCTCACCAGGGTATCGTTTCTATGAGGATGAGTTGAACTAGAGTGAAATGTTTGGTTTCATTTTTCTTTCCACTGCTTTGTTTTCGGGCCACAAAAGTACTGTATGTTCTTTGTGAGAAAAAAAAATTCAAGATATTATAATCGCTTACTACTTTTTACCTTGAGATAACATTATTAATATTTGGCATCTAACCATATATATCATTATACTATACATATAGTTATTTAATATTTATATGTTTATATATGATTATATATATCTTTATATAAATACACATGTAGATATACATATACACACATACATATATACACATATATGTATAAATATGAGATAATAATATATATGATGTTTTATAAATCTACTTTCTCACTAAAGATACAATGTAAACATTAAATACTCTTCTAAATTCTGATTTTTTTTTTTAAAGAGATGGGAGTCTCACTATGCTGCCCAGGGTGGAGTGCAGTGGCTATTCACAGGTGTGATCCTACTACTGATCAGCATGAGAATTTTGACCTGCTTGGTTTGTGACCTGGGTTGGTTCACCCCTTCTTAGGCAACCTGGTGGTCCTTGCTCCATATTAATGCTGAACTTGGTGCAGATAGATGATCATACGGTGTATTACAGCCCAGAGCTCCTGGGCTCAAGTAATCCTCCCAGCTCAAGTCTGCCTCCCCAGTAGCTGGGACTACAGGCACATGCCACTGTGCAATGGTCACACAGGATTCCACTGTGAAATGTGCAGTAATAACCTATCTTTTGTTGTTTGACATTTATTTCTTGTCTATGTTTTCTTTATTATAAATAGTGATTTGATAAACATACACTGTGTCAATTTATTTTCTTTTGGAGATCTATTCCTGGAGGCAGAATTAAGGTTAAGAACATTTCTAAATCCTTAACAACTATTGCTAATTTATCAGCAAGTGGTACAATACCTTAGGAAAGCCCCTTAGGTAGAGCATGGATTTGTCCAGCTGTATTGAAAACCTTAAAAATATTTATGTGTACGAATTCCTATTCCTAGGAATTTATACTGAGGAATTAAACTGAATTAAACAAAAGTAGGGAGAAGGCTATCTGTATGAAAATTTTATTAGTAGCATTATTAAAATAGTAAACTTTTGGAAACAATCTAAATGTATTTCTCTCTCTCTCTCTCTTTTTTTTTTTTTTTTTTGATGCAAGGTCCTGCTCTGTCACCCAGGCTGGAGTGCAGTGGCATTATCATAGCTCACTGTAGCCTCAAACTCCTGGGCTCAAGCAATCCTCCTGCCCTCCTGCCTCAGGCTTCCAAGTAACTGGGACCACAGGTGCATGCCACCATGCTTGGCTAATTTTTAAATTACATTTTGTAGACATGGGGTCTTGCTGTGTTGCCTGGGCTGGCCTTGAACTCCTGGCCTCAAGCAATTCTCCTTCCTTGGCCTCCCAAAGTACTGGGGTTACAGACATGAGCCACTGTGCCTAGCCCCAGAATAAGTTAACATTAAACTATCTCCTTATCCATTTTCCATGTGTATTAGTCCATTCTCACACTGCCGGTAAAGACATACCCAAGACTGGGTAATTTATAAAGGAAAAAGGTTTAATTGACTCACAGCTCAGCATGGCTGAGGAGGCCTCAGGAAACTTACGATCATAGCGGAAGGGGAAACAAACCTGTCTTTCTTCACATGGGGGCAGGAAGGAGAAATGCCAAGCAAAACGGGGAAAAGCCCTTTATAAAACCATCAGATGTCATGAGAACTTACTACTATCACGAGAACAGCATGAAGGTAACCAACTCCAAGATTCAATTACTCCCCACCAGGTCCCTCCCATGACATGTGAGAATTATGGGAACTACAATTCGAGATAAGATTTGGATGGAAACACAGCCAAACCATATCCCCTTTTTAACTAGAATTTAAATTATCTAGGCTGGGCATGGTGGCTCATGCTTGTAATCACAGCACTTTGGGAGGCAAAGGTGGGTGGATCACTTGAGGTCAGGAGTTTGAGACCAGCCTGGCCAACATCATGAAACCCCAGGTCTACTAAAAATACAAAAATTAGCTGGGTGTGGTGGCACGTGCCTGCAGTCCCAGCTACTCAGAAGGTTGAGGCAGGAGAATTACTTGAACCTGAAAGACAGAGGTTTCAGTGAGCCGAGATCAAGCCAGTGCACTCCAGACTGGTCAACAGAATGAGACTCTGTCTCAAAAAAAAAAAAAAAAAAAAAAAATCTAAAATTAGTTTTGTTTTTGAAAAATTAATTTTTATTTAAACTTAACATTTACCATGTTTTCTTTGTTCCCCATTACTTATACATTACATTTCTTCTGGTTTCAATTTCTTTTTGGATACATTCTTTTCTATGAGGATTTACACATAAAAAAATTCCTTAACCTTTGTTAATCTAATAATGTTTTTATTTCACTTTTACTCTTAAGTGATAGTTTAGCCTGTTACACAATTCTTTGTTAAAAGTTTTCTTTCGTAATGTAAACTATCATTCCATTGTCTTCTGGTACCTATTATTGCTAATGAAGAGTTTGCTGCCTATCTAATTGCTATTTCTTTGGAGATAGTTGGTTTTTCTTTAACTGTTAACTGCAACTTCATGATTTTTCTTTTTGAGTTTAATATTTATAATTCTACTGCAATGAACCTAGTTGTAAATTTGTTTTTATTTATGTTATTTAGGACATAGTGTTCTCCTTCAACCTGAGGTCTTATTTCTTTATTTTCAGAAAAAAATTTGCCTGTAATCTCTTTGAATATTGCCTCTCTTCTATTCTCTCTGGAATTTCTATTAGATGTATGGGATGCTGGAGATTTTCATTTTATTTTTGAGGTTTTCTTGATTTAATTTCCTCATCTGTGACTTGTAGATCAAATAGTTCTCACATACCAAGGGTTTATGGAAAAGTTAAATGGGTTGTGGTAGGCAGCCTACAAGATGGCCTCCAGTAACCTACCTCTTGGTGTTCATACCCTTGTGTAATCCCCTTCCCTTGAGTGTGGTCTGGACCTAGTGACTTGCTTCTAATAAATAGAATATGATAGGAGGGATGGGATGTCACTTCTTAAATTAGGTTACAAATTGACTGTGATTTCCATTTTGCTTGCTGTCCTTAATTCTCTTGCTTACTTGCTCTGAGGGAGGCCTGCTGTTATGTTGTGAGCTGCCCTATGGATGGGCCCAAAATGTGTTAAGGAACTGAGAAAATCCTCTGGCCAATATCTAGCAAGATACTGAGGCTCTCTGTCCAATAGCCCACAAGAGACTGAATCTGCCAATAACCATGAGTGAGCCTGGAAATGTATTCTTTTCCAATTGAGCCTTTAGATAAGACTGCAGCCCCAGCCAACATCTTAATTGTAGACTTGTGAGAGACTTGAAGCAGAGGCACCCAGTTAAGCCACATTGAATTTCTGACTCAAAGAAACTGTGGGATAATAATAGTTGTTGCTTTAAGTATTTAAGTTATGAGGTGATTTTTTTATGCAGCAATAGGTAACTAATACATGAATTGTTGTACATAAATCACTTAGAATAATGACTGAATCTTCCAAAAAGCTAGTTATTAATATTCTTACTAGTAGTAATTCTAATGCTATTACATTCTACTTTGATATATCTTCTAAATCATAAATTCTATCTTCAGCTGATTGCTACCTAACCCAATCATTAAGCTTTTGACTATGTTTCTAGAATTCCTATCTCATTCCTATTCAAATCCGTTATTTTTCCTTAGCAGTCTCCTTATACTTATCTTGTTGTATAATATAGATAAGTAGATATCAATGTATTTATTTTGGAAGGGGTCTCTGTCTTAGTCTCTTTGGGCTGCTATAACTACTATAGACTGTGTGACTTACAAACAACAAAACTTTATTTCTTATAGTTACAGAGGCTGGGAAGTTCAAGATCGAGATGAGCAGATTCAGTGTCTGGCGAGGGCTCTCTTCTTGATTCAGAGATGGCACTTTCTCATTGGCCTCTTTTATAAGGGCACTAAAACTATTCATGAGGTCTCCACCCCATGACCTAATTACCTTCCAAAGACCCCACCTCCTGATATCATCACCTTAGGGGTTAGGATTTCAACATATGAATTTAGGGAGATCACATCAGACTGTGGCAGTCTTATTCAGATTATTCTTCAGATTATGCCATTTTTTTTTTTCTGTTTTTTAGGTATGATTTCTCCCATTTGCTCCATTTGCTGAATTATTCTTGTATAAGTAATTTTATTTTCTGTGAACCTATCTTCACTAGTGGTTTGTTTGTCTTGTGGTTTCTGTTCAAGTCTAAGATTGCTGTAGAGGAGTCTTATATGATGGTTTCACATATGCCTCTGACAGCTTTTTATAGATATTCTAGACCAGGACCATTTTTATCAGTTTCTTAGCTTGAAATTCCTGTAGTACTCATAGCAGATTTAGGTTCTAATTTCTCACAAGTGATTTCTTTCTTTTCATTCCTTTTCACTCATAACCAGATGACCAGCTTACTCTATTGGTGTTCCCAAGCACCAAGATAACCTTTCCTGTCCCCTAACTTCATGAGGGAGCCCAGGTCTTCCTCCTTGACATGTGAGTACTTTATCTCCTATCCTTGTTAGGTATTCACATTCCAGGCTCTAAAGACCTTCAGGTCAGAAATACCTGTGATCTATTAAGCTTTAGTTACTTGTCAGGGTACTGGCACCTAAAGATTTTCTTGCTTTCTTTGAGATATCTTCTGTGGATCCCATATTTTCTAACTCACCATTTCCATGTGTTTGAGAGGTGGAGGAGGCTATCTATATCTATGTGGCATATTACATTGACCTACAACTGTGTCTTATTGCAGAAAAATGTTTCCATCTTTGAGGGAAACTTGAATGTTAAATAGAAAGGATTGTTTTAAGATTACATATTTTTCACTATGGAAAAGACTGAAACTGAAATACCTGTGACAGGTTTCAGGTGAGGTGTATCCAGTCAATCTCCAAACCTCCCGATGGCTGCCTGAGAGTGGAAATGAAATAACTATTGATAAGTCTGTTGGCATTAAATTAATGCAATCAACAGAGATGAGAATGCATGGCCTTGTCTGTGAGATGTACAACTTTGATTGTTTCTATGCATGATCACAACAGTGAATTCAAACACTTTCATACTAAGAGAAGATTAAGTAAAGGTATTATTTCTCTTTTACCAGTGGCAAAGCATCAAAGGAAGAAGTTATCATCCTGAGCAAAATGCGTTAAGGAACTGACACATGTGCTTTGATAAGTTCAGGGAGGCAAACTTAGGCATCGTATAGTCTGCTTGGGCCACCATAACAGAAACTTATTGTTTTCACTGCTCTGGAGGATAGAAGTCCAAGATTAAGGTTCTGGACACTTCAATTGCTTGTGAGGGCTCTCTTCTTAGCTTGTAGATGTCTGTCTTCTTGTTGTATCTTCACACAGAATTTCCTCATTGCATTCATGAGCAAAGATGGAGAGAGAGAGAGCTCTGATGTCTCTTCTTACAAGGACACTAGTCCCATTGAATCAGAATCCCACTCTTATGACCTCATTTAACCTTAATTACTTCCTTACTCCAAGTACAGCCACACTGGAGGTTAAGGCTTTAATATATAGTTCTTTTTTTGAGATAGAGTCTCGTTTTGTCACCCAGGCTGGATAAAATAAAAATAAAATAAAATAAAATGAACCAAGAGTGTCTACTTGTAATAGCTTGGCATTTTGACAGTGGCCTCATAATACTTGTCCTAATTCAGGCCCATGTATTAATAGACTCTAGCTGGATAGGAAAGTTTTCAACATGGAGAAGAGGGGCACTAGTGAAAGAGTGGTAGATTGCACTGAAGACATATTTTAAGTACTTCTCAATTCTGTGCAGGATGAGTTTCTTCCCCAGGTCTATGGTCTCTTGTCCTCACATGGGTGCTATTCTTGTGCTCTTGTTTAGGAATGGTCATGATCAGGACAGGAGCATTCATACACATTCAGTGCTTAGACAGAGTTTCTGTGAGAAGGGGAACTGTGTTCTGGGGTGTCCATTAAGGGCACGGAGAAACAACAAACCCCAGGAGGAGTCCTCTCCTGAGAACAAGTATCCAAAAAATACACAACTGTGCTGGGTGGAGAATAATAACTCTGGAGCCACTAATTCTACTAGAGGCAGAAAGAGCTTTCTGGTTTAGATGGGCTTGTGTTGACCAGGGAGTGAGGAAGAGAAAGGCTAAAGGCCAGGAAGGATGTGCTTCCTTCCTCCTTCTAATTGTTTAGGCAGTTACTACACACACATACACCATGGTCTACAGTAGGTGTTTGCCAAGAGTGAACTGTCCACATATGCACATGGGGAAAAGCAATGTAGATATAGTAGCCTTTCTACATTTATTTATGTATTATATTGTACAGAACACGCATACCATATGCTATGCTAGATGTTTGTAGCAAATAAGATTTAGAGATAGGCAGCTTATATTTGAATGCTTTGAGTCTTACTAGCAGTATATCATTCGGTAAATTAATATCTTGGCTAAGCGCTGCTTTTCTCATCTCATATGTACCTTTCAGCGTTATTTTAAGAACTGGCAACAAGGTAAGCAGCTTAACACAGTTACTAGTTTTAGAGTACTTGCTCAATAAATGGTAATAGCAGTAAGAATTGTTGTTTTGGTTGTTCTGTCATTGGGAAGACATACTAACCATTTAGACAAAGATATAAAATTCTGTATTTGATCAAGACCCTGCTGGCTGGGAAGTTGTTTCTACTGGTTCAGAGTAGAGAACAGTTGAAATGTGATCACTTATTTTGTGCTTAAAAGTTTCCACACGATTTCCAATAGGAGGGATCATCATTCATTTATTTTTTGGCAAATGTTTAATAGTTTTCTTTGTGCTAGACACTGTACTAAGTATGGGGATAAAATGGTGAGCAAGGTAGATATGTTTCTGCCTTCATGGAGTTTATATCACAGGAGACTTCCCCCACCCCACATCTTGTATCCTTTTTAGGGCTATATAGGAAACATTCTTTGGATTATATTAGAACAACAAGATCCTTTGAGATGTCCATTTATAGGCCTTATACTCCAAACAGGTCTCTCGATCTGAGTGTTTTTGGAAGCAAATGCTTGTTGCATTTGGGAATTCTAGTTAATCCCAAACAGACCACAGGCCATGAACACACCATGGCAAATTCAGGCAAGGAAATCTCCTACAACTTCAGGAACCTGGGCATTTCCGACATATTCTGGAAGGATTTGAAAACCACTTAATATAGATATCCTGTAAAATTCCACTCTACTGGGTTCTTTGTTTACTCAGTTTTTATAGAAGCATTTTCTTCTATCTATAAAGCAAGAGTCACAGCCAAGAAAAAGGAGCAACTCCCTAGCTACTTACCCCCTGTCCTCTACTCCTTTCCTAAATAACTTTTTTTTTTTTTTTTTTTAACTTTTTAGCATTTTACTATGAAAAAGCTGAAGCTACAGCATAGGTGAAAGAATTGTAAACACCTGTATACCCTCCCCCTCAAGTCTACTAACATTGAACTGTATTTGCTTTATCATTAATCTATCTATCTATTTATCCCTCTATTAATTCATCTTTTCTTTATTGTATTGCAAAGTAAATTGCAGACATCAGTATGCTTTCTTTTAAATATTTCAGCATGCATAACATTGAGTTTTGTATTTACTGTAGTTTCTTCTTTTAATGTAAAATTTAGTAACAAGAAAATGCATAAATCTTAAGTGTATATTTGCTGATTTTGACAACTCATTCAGCCTTATAACCCAATCCACTTTAAGAATATAAGATAGTACCATCAAGACCCGCAAGTTATTTTATGCCCTTCACAATCAGTCACTGCCAACTCCCTCCCTCACCAAAGGCAACCACAGTTCTGATTTTTTTCTACCTTATATTAGCTTTCCCAGCTTTTGAACTGTGTATAAATGAAACCATATAGCATATACTGTTTGTATGTGAGGCTTTAAAAAACTCAGCATAATGTTTTTAAGATTCATCTGTACTGTATATGTCAATAATTTGTTTTTATTACTGAGTAGTATTCCACCTTACAAATATGCCAGTTTGTTTCTCCGTTTTCTTCTTGGTTGATAATGTTAGTCAAATATCCTGTATCTTTACTTATATTGATTTGTTCTATCAAGTACTAAGGAATAACTGTTAAAATTTCCACCTATAATTGTGATTTTATTTCTTTCCTTAATTTTACCAATTTTTGCTGTATTGTAAAACTGTTACTAGACACATAGGCATTTAAAATTTCTCTTGTCTTCTTGATGGAGTGACCATTTTATTGTTATGAAGTATCTTTCTTTACATCTAATAATACTCCTTATCTTGAAGTGTACTTTGCCTCATATTAATATATTCACACTATCTTTATGATTAATGTTTATACATTTTTCTTTTTCATTAACTTATGAATATTATTTTATTCAAAGAGTTTCTCTTGTAAAGAGTATATAGTTGGGCCTAATTTAAATCCATCTGATAGTCTCTGCCTTTATTTGAAGGGTTTAGTTAATTTATGTTTAATATAATTATTGATATGGTTAGTGTTCTGGTTATCTATTTCTTCATAAAAAATTATTCCAAAGGCTAATGGTATATCAGGAATAGATCAGGAATTCAGACAGGGCACAGTGGCAATGGCTGCTCTTTGCTCCATGGTTGCTTCCAAGTGTTGGCATTCTGAAAAAAATTAGGTAAATATCTGTGTGCAGACTTTTGTGTGGATATAAAATTTCAATACATTTGGATAAATACAAATAAATGCAATTGCTGATCATATGGTTAGAGTATGTTTACCTATGTAAGAAAGTGCCAAACTGTCTTCCAAAGTGTCTGTACCATTTTACATTTCCACCAGCAATAAATGAGAGTTCCTGTTGCTCTACATTCTCACTAGTATTTGGTGGTGTTAGTAGATTTTGGCCAGTCTCATAGGTATGTAATAATATCTCATTGGTGTCCCTAGTGACATATGATGTTGAACATCTTTTTATTTGTCTTCTTGCCATCTGTATATCTTCTTTGGTGAGGTGTTTGTTTGGGCCTTTTGCCCATTTTAAAATAGGTTTCTTTTTCTTTTTGTTAAGTCTTAAGAGTTCTTTGTGTATTTTGGATAACAATCCTTTGTCCGATGTGTCTTTTGCAAAGATTTTCTTCCATTCTATGGATTGTCTGTTCACTTTCTTAACAGTGTCCTTTGTAGAACAAAAGCTTTACATTTTATAGAAGTCCAACTTATCAATTATTTCTTTCATAGATAATGCCTTTGGTGTTGAATTTAAAAAGTCATCACTGTACCCAAGGACATACAGATTTTCTCTTGTGTAATCTTCTAGGAGTTTTATAGTTTTGCATTTTATATTTAAATCTGTGATCCATTTTGAATTTTTTTATGATAAAGGTTATCTTTGCTCCATTTGCCTTTGTTCCTTTGTCAAAGATCAGTTGACTATATTTACGTGGATCTCTTTATGAGCTTTCTATTCTGTTCCATTGTTCTACTTGTCTGTTCTTTCACTGATACCACACTGCCTTGGCTATTGCAGCTTTATAGTAAATCTTGATGTCAGGTAATGTCAGTCCTCCAAAATAGTTTTCTCCTGTAATATTGAGTTGGTTTTTCTGGGTCTTCTGCTCCTCCACATACACTTTACAATCAGTTTGTCAATATCTACAAAATAACTTGCAGGGATTTTGATTGTGACTATATTCGATTTACAGATCAAGTTGGAAATAACTGACATCATGGTAATATTGAGTATTCCTCTTCATTTGCATGGAATAGCTCTCCATTTATTTAGTTTTTTGATATATTTCATTAGAGTTTTCCTCATATAAATGTTGAACACATTTTATAATATTTATACCTAAGTATATTTTTTAATGATAATGTAAATGGTGATGTGTTCTTAATTTCAAATTCCACATGTTTATTGCTGATATATATTGAATTTTTGTATATTAGCTTTGTATTCTACAACTTCTTCTAATTGCCTACTAATTCTAAGATTTTGCTGATTCTTCTGGATTTTCTGTATACACAATCATGTCATTTGTGAATAAAGACAATTTTATTTCTTCATTCCCATGCTATATAAGTTTTATTTTCTTTTCTTGTTTTATTGCATTAGCTAGGAGTTCCAGTATAATGTTGAAAAGCAGAGATGGAGGGGAGAGGACATCCTTGGCTTGTTCCTGATCTTAGCAGGAAAGCTACAAGTTTCTTACCATTAAGTATAATGTTAGCTGTAGGTTTTTTTAGATGTTCTTTATCAAGTTAAGAAAAGAAAATTTTCCTCCATTATTGGTTTGCTGAGAATGCTTTATCATGAATGGGAATTGGATTTTTCAAATGCTTTTTTTTCTGTATCTATTTATATGATCAATCATGCGACTTTTCTTCTTTGGCTAGTTGATGTGATGGATTACATTAATTAATTTTCAAATGTTGAGCCAGCCTTGCATTCCTGGGACAAATCCCACTTGATCATGATGTATACTTCTTTTTATACCTGATTGGATTTGACTTGCTAATATTTTGTTGAGGATTTTTGCATTTATGTTCATGAGCAATATTGGTCTGCAGGGTTTTTTTTTCTTGTAATGTCTTTGTCTGGTTTTGGTATTACGGTAATGATAAAACCTCAGCAAGTTAGTCTCTGGTAAAATAATTTCTCCTGAGGGCAAGCCTTGTTATGAAGAATAGAATGTTCTGACATATTACAAAATAACTCCTTTTCCCCTCCCTGCTGCCAGAGCATAGGGGATTTTTTTCCCCAATATTCATTGTTTTTCCCCAATATTCAATATTCACTTGTATGAGTTTGACTTCCAGGAGATCTACTTAGGAGGAGTAGATCCCCTCTCTATTCAAGTAGATCTCCTGGAGATCAAACTCACAAAAGTGTGGGAGCCTTCCTGTGACTGGTTTCCCCCAGAATTTTTTAACTTTCAGAGTTGTTTTGCACTGAGTTTCCAGCAATTGATCGATTACAGTTTAGGTTTTTCTATTTCGGTACTTGTACCCAAGGTGGTTTCTGCTCAAGAATTTTTGCTTTAATAAGCTGTGGTTCTCTGTATTTGCCTGTTTCTTCAATTTTGAGGGCATTGATTTGCCTTGTGACTTCATTTCTCTGATGGATCTAAGAAAGGTTGTTAACAGTTTGTCCAACTTTTAACCTGTTAGGACAGAATGGTGACTTCAAAGTTCCTCACATAATTCACAGGAAACTGGAAGTTCATTAATCATTTTTCTCTTTTTTTTTTCTTTCTATATGCCCAAGTTTCTATCTGGTATTTTTTATCTTTAGTCTAAACATTTTTCTTAAACATTTGTGGCAGTGTATGTCAGTTTGTAGTAAATTCTCTCAGCCTTTCATTTGAAAATGTTTTTATTTTACCTCGATTTTTGAAGAATTTTTCTTAGGTGGATATAGAATTTTATGGCAACAGTTTTATTTCCTTTAAATACTGTTCCATTGTCTTCTGATATGTTTTCTGTCTTGCATGGATTCTAATAAGAAATTAGCCATCACTGGACTGGGAGTGGTGGCTCATGCCTATAATCTCAGCACTTCGGGAGGCCAAGGCGGGTGGGTCATTTGAAGTCAGGAGCTTGAGACCAGCCTGACCAACATGGTGAAACCCCATCTCTACTAAAAATACAAAAAATTAGCAGGGTGTGGTGGTGCAGGACTGTAATCTCAGCTACTCTGGAGGTTTAGCAAGAGAATCGCTTGAACCCGTGATTGCACCATTGCACTCCAGCCTGGGTGACAGAGTGGGACTCCATCAAAAAAAAAAAAAAAGAAAGAAAGAAAGAGAAATTAGCCACCATTCATATCATTGTTCCTGCTATATATGTTTTTATTTTTTTGGCTGCTTTTAAGATGTTCTCTTTCTGTTTATGTTTGATCAATTTGGCTGTCATTTGTCTAGGAGTGGCTTTCTCTGTATTTATCTTGTATGAGACTTGTTGAACTTCTTAGAGCCATGTGTTCATGTTTTCATCCAATTTGTAAAGTTCCAGTCATTATTTTTTGAAGCATTGTTTTTGCCCGATTCTCTCTCTCTCTTTCCCTTCTAAGACTGTAATTACATGTATGTTACAAACTTGATATTAAAAGAAAGAAGAAAACTATATTGTAGTAAGGTTGGTTTCTTTCAGCTGGATCCAATCTGCTTTGCAAAATTTCTGCAAGCAAGAACAGCGTCTTGCTCACACTGATCTATAGGACACCTCAAGGTATACTCCTTGTGAAAGAAAACTGCTTTCTGGAGGTGTCCTCTATACTGGTGGAGGGTAGAGCCTGGGAAACATGGAAAAAGCAAAGAAGTTGACAACGCCAAGGATAAAACAGTGCCTCAGACATTTTCTCAGGTCAGTAGCAGCCACTTTCCATATTCAGCCTAGAAGAGCGGCTATGTGAAGAAGGTGAATTTGGAATATAAATGCAAAGAAGTTATATATATATATATATATGCACACACACACACAAGATATATATATATACACACACACACACGTAAGTTATATATATATACACACACACACACATTTTTTTCAGAGGGTCACACGAAAATTCAAGAACGACATTGTTCTTCTGAAAGTGATTTCAGGGTTCCATGCATCTTATTGGCATTTGGATATGCAGTTAAGCAGTAGTGTGCTGGTAAGAGGGTCCTTTCGGGGAAAATTTGTGGCACTTGCTAACTTTCATGATGCAAATAGTGCCACCATAGCCAATTACAAGCTCCACCATGACATCACTGAGCATGGCTGGAAACAGCCATGAAGAGTCAGTTCTCTTGAGCCAGTGCAAGCTGACTGCAGCACACACTGAGCTGCAGGATTGTGTTTAGGGCTAATAGCTATTGGCAAATTCAACACTTGTTGAAAATAGACATCATTGAGTTCTAGAATCCACTGCCTGTTGCTCTGTGGCCTTCATTTTGGTCATTGTTTCTCCAGCTTTTTGAAGCGGGTCAGTACATCTCACCACTGTGGACCCCAGACCCTTTGACTTAATGAAGATTGATGTCTTCATTAGATTTTGAAAAGGAATGCTTGAACATTTTATTACCTGGTTGCTGGTGTCTAGTACTCTCTGTTCCATTGCCTATCTCCCCCACCTCCTGTGACACATTCCTGAAAGTGCTCCAGGAAAAAAAATGTTACAGACTTGGCAGATCAGCCTTTTTCTGATTGTGCAATGTCCTTCCTGAGAAACCCCATTCTCCAAAGACAGTCATTCTGAAACTAGAGCTAGAAATGGGGGTCCAGGCCACCCCTGGGATGGCAGAATAAGAGGCCAGGTGGTAGTGGACTAGGACAGACCAAATCTATAGGAAATGGCATCCATGTGTGTCTCACTAGTTTTATGGATGTAGAATAACTGTCAAAGAGTTCATTGGAAGGAAGAAAGGGACAAAATACTTCACTTTCATTTAGATTATATTTTGCCCCTTACAAAGCAACTTCAAAACATTATCTCATTTGCTCATCACAAGATACTGATGAGACACACTAATATTGTGAATATAATAAATCTAATAATGTAGCATATGATTATTGTGTATTAAGAATTATAAGTATTTAATATATTGTATAAAATAATATATATTAATATGTGATTATACATGTGACTATATATATGTAAATATATGTGATATATAGTATATGTAAGATAACACAATAAATGTTAATAATATAATAAATATTAATATTTATTTTCTGTCTACAGATGAAGACACTGAGACTTGGGGAAAATAAGTGATTTGGTTAGGGTAACATGTGTTAATGGCAGGGGAGGAACTTGAAGTCTATCTGATTCTAGTCTAAAGCTCTCTCCATATCAGACTGATGCATGTGTGGGTGTATGTGGTGATTCAAGAGGGTTTCAATCAGTCCTGATTATTTAATTACACTAGGTGGATTACAAACTACCAAAACTTTTGAACAAGGTGGAAATTATGCTACTCTTAAGAAGCTTCAGGGGGGTGTGCCCAAATTGACCAAATAGGAACAGCGCCAGCCTCCAGCTCCCAGCGTGAGTGACACAGAAATTGGGTGCTTTCTGCATTTTCAACTGAGGTACTGGGTTCATCTCACTGGGGCATGTCAGACAGTTGATGCTGGTCTGCAGGTGCAGCCCAACCAGCGACAGCTGAAGTAGGGCGAGGTATCACCTCACCTGGGAAGTGCAAGGGGGAAGGGAATTCCTTTTCCTAGCCAATGGAAATTGAGACACACAACACCTGGAAAATAAGGTAACTCCCACCCTAATACTGTGCTTTACCAAGGGTCTTAGCAAACAGCACATATTCCACACCTGGCCCAGAGGGTCCCATGCCCACGGAGCCTCCTTTATTGCTAGCACAGCAGTTTGAGATCTAACTGCAAGGCGGCAGTGAGGCTTGGGGAGGGGTGCCCACCATTGCTGAGGCTTAAGTAGGTAAACAAAGCTGCCTGGAAGCTTGAATTGGGTGGATCCCACCACAGCTCAAGGAGGCTGGCCTGCCTCTGTAGACTGCTCCTCTGGGGACAGGGCATAGCTAACAAAAAGCAGCAGAAACCTCGGCAGAGGTAAATGCCCCCATCTGACAGCTTTGAAGAGAGCAGTGGATCTCCCAGCACAGAGGTTGACATCTGAGAATGGACAGACTGCCTGCTCAGTGGGTCCCTGACCCCTGAGTAGCCTAACTGGGAGACATACCCCACTAGATGTAGACCGACACCTCACACCTTACATGGCAGGGTACACGCCTGAGATGAAGCTTCCAGAGCAAGAATCAGACAGCAACACTTGCTGTGCAGCAATATTCTATCTTCTGCAGCCTCCGTTGCTGATACCCAGGCAAACAGGGTCTGGAGTGGAGCTCAAGCAAACTCCAACAGACCTACAGCTGAGGGTCCTGACTGTTAGAAGGAAAACTAACAAACAGAAAGGACATCCACACCAAAACTCCATCAGTATGTCACCATCATCAAAGATCAAAATTAGATAAAACCACAAAGATGGGGAAAAAGCAGTGCAGAAAATCTGGAAATTAAAAAAATCAGAGCGCATCTCACCCTCCAAAGGAACGCAGCTCAAGGCCAGAAACGGAACAAAGCTGGACAGAGAATGACTTTGATGAGTTGAGAGAAGAAGGCATCAGTCGATCAAACTTCTCAGAGCTAAAGGAGGAACTACGTACCCAGCGAAAAGAAACTAAAAACCTTGAAAAAAAGAATAGATGAATGGATAATTAGAATAATCAATGCAGAGAAGACCTTAAAAGAACTGATAGAGATGAAAACCATAACACGAGAACTATGTGACAAATGCACAAGCTTCAGTAATCAACTCGATCAACTGGAAGAAAGAGTATCAGCGATTGAAGATCAAATGAATGAAAAGAAGTGAGAAGAGAAGTGTAGAGAAAAGAGTAAAAAGAAATGAACAAAGCCTCCAAGAAATATGGGATTATGTGAAAAGACCAAATCTACGTCTGATTGGTGTGCCTGAAAGTGACGGGGAAAATGGAACCAAGTTGGAAAACACTCTGCAGGATATCATCCAGGAGAACATCCCCAACCTAGTAAGGCAGGCCAACATTCAAATTCAGGATATACAGAGATCGCCACAAAGATACTCCTCAAGAAGGGCAACTCCAAGACACATAATTGTCAGATTCACCAAAGTTGAAATGAAGGAAAAAATGTTAAGGGCAGCCAGAGAGAAAGGTCGGGTTACCCACAAAGGGAAGCCCATCAGACTAATAGCAGATCTCTCGGCAGAAACTCTCCAGCCAGAAGAGAGTGGGGGCCAATATTCAACATTCTTAAAGAAAAGAATTTTCAAACCAGAATTTCATATCCAGCCAAACTAAGTTTCATAAATGAAGGAGAAATAAAATCCTTTACAGACAAGCAAATGCTTAGAGATTTTGTCACCACCAGGCCTGCCCTACAAGAGATCATGAAGGAAGCACTAAACATGGAAAGGAACAACAGGTATCAGCCATTGCAAAAACATGTCAAAATGTAAAGACCATCGATGCTAGGAAGAAACTGCATCAACTAGCAAGCAAAATAACCAGCTAATATAATTACAGAATCAAGTTCACACATAACAATATTAACCTTAAATGTAAATGGACTAAATGGTCCAATTAAAAGACACAGACTGGCAAATTGGATAAAGAGTCAAGACCCATCAGTTTGCTGTATTCAGGAGACCCATCTCACATGCAGAGACACACATAGGCTCAAAATAAAGGGATGGAGGAAGAGCTACCAAGCAAATGGAAAGCAAAAAAAAGCAGGGGCTGCAATCCTAGTCTCTGATAAAACAGACTTTAAACCATCAAAGATCAAAAGAGACAAAGAAGGCCATTACATAATGGTAAAGGGATCGATTCAACAGGAAGAGCTAACTATCCTAAATATATATGCACCCAATCCAGGAGCACCCAGGTTCATAAAACAAGTCCTTAGAGACTTACACAGAGACTTAGACTCCCACATAATAATAATGGGAGACTTTAACACCCCACTGTCAACATTATACAGATCAACGAGACAGAAAGTTAACAAGGATAACCAGGAATTGAACTCAACTCTGCACCAAGCAGACCTAATAGACATCTACAGAACTCTCCACCCCAAATCAACAGAATATACATTCTTCTCAGCACCACATCACACTTATTCCAAAATTGAACACATAGTTGGAAGTAAAGCACTCCTCAGCAAATGTAAAAGAATAGAAATTATAACAAACTGTCTCTCAGACCACAGTGCAATCAAACTAGAACTTGGGATGAAGAAACTCAATCAAAACCACTCAACTACATGGAAACTGAACAACCTGCTCCTGAATGACTACTGGGTACATAATGAAATGAAGGCAGAAATAAAAATGTTCTTTGAAACCAATGAGAACAAAGACACAACATACCAGAATCTCTGGGACACATTTAAAGCAGTGTGTAGAGGGAAATTTATAACACTAAATGCCCACAAGAGAAAGCAGGAAAATTCTAAAATTGACACCCTACCATCACAATTAAAAGAACTAGAGAAGCAAGAGTAAACACATTCAAAAGCTAGCAGAAGGCAAGAAATAACTGAGATCAGAGTAGAACTGAAGGAGATAAAAAACCCTCCAAAAAATAAATGAATTCAGGAGCATGTTTTCTGAAAAGAGCAAGAAAATTGATAGACTGCTAGCAAGACTAATAAAGAATGAAAGAGAGAAGAATCAAATAGATGCAATAAAAATTGATAAAGGGGATATCACCACCGACCCCACAGAAATGCAAACTACCATCAGAGAATACTATAAACACCTCTATGCAGATAAACTAGAAAACTTAGAAGAAATGGATAATTTCCTGGACACTTACACTCTCCCAAGACTAAACCAGGAAGAAGTTGAATCCCTGAATAGACCAATAGCAGGCTCTGAAATTGAGGCAATAATTAATAGCTTACCAACCAAAAAAAGTCCAGGACCAGACGGATTCACAGCCGAATTCTACCACAGGTACAAGGAGGAGTTGGTACCATTACTTCTGAAACTACTCCAATCAATAGAAAAAAAAGGGAATCCTCCCTAACTCATTTTACAAGGCCAACATCATCCTGATACTTAAGCCTGACAGAGATACAACAAAAAAAGAGAATTTTAGACCAATATCCCTGATGAATATTGACACAAAAATCCTCAATAAAATACTGGCAAACCAAATCTAGCAGCACATCAAAAAGCTTATCCACCATGATCAAGTGTCAAGTGGGCTTTATCCCTGGGATGCAAGGCTCGTTCAACATATGCAAATCAATAAATGTAATCCAGCATATAAACAGAACCAAAGACAATAACACATGATTATCTCAATAGATGCAGAAAAGGCCTTTGACAAAATTCAACAGCCCTTCATGCTAAAAACTCTCAATAAATATGGTATTGATGGAATGTATCTCAAAATAATAAGAGCTATTTATGACAAACCCACAGCCAATATCATACTGAATGGGCAAAAACTGGAAGCATTCCCTTTGAAAACTGGCACAAGACAGGGATGCCCTCTCTCACCACTCCTATTCAACATAGTGTTGGAAGTTCTGGCTAGTGCAATCAGGCAAGAGAAAGAAGTCAAGGGATATTCAGTTAGGAAAAGAAGAAGTCAAATTGTCCCTGTTTGCAGATGACATGATTGTATATTTAGAAAACCTCATCGTTTTAGCCCCAAATCTCCTTAAGCTGATAAGCAACTTCAGCAAAGTCTCAGGATACAAAATCAATGTGCAAAAATCACAAACATTCTTATACACCAGTAACAGACAAACAGAGAGCCAAATCATGAATGAACTCCCATTCACAATAGCTTCAAAGAGAATAAAATACCTAGGAAGCCAACTTACAAGGGATGTAAAGGATCTCTTCAAGGAAAACTACAAACCACTGCTCAGTGAAATTAAAGAGGACACAAACAAGTGGAAGAACATACCACGCTCATGGATAGGAAGAATCAATATTGTGAAAATGGCCATACTGCCCAAAGTAATTTATAGATTCAGTGCCATCCCCATTAAGTTACCAATGACTTTCTTCGCAGAATTGGAAAAAACTGCTTTAAAGTTCATATGGAACCAAAAAAGAGCCCGCATTGCCAAGACAATCCTAAGCCAAAAGAACAAAGCTGGAGGCATCAAGCTACCTGACTTCAGACTATACTACAAGGCTACAGTAACCAAAACAGCATGGTACTGGTACCAAAACAGAGCTATAGACCAATGGAACAGAACAGAGCCCTCAGAAATAATACCACACATTTACAGCCATCTGATATTTGACAAACCTGACAAAAACAAGAAATGGGGAAAGGAGTCCCTATTTAATAAATGGTGCTGGGAAAATTGGCTAGCCATAAGTAGAAAGCTGAAACCAGATCATTTCCTTATTCCTTAAACGAAAATTAATTCAAGATGGATTAGAGACTTAAATGTTAGACCTAATACCATAAAAACCCTAGAAGAAAACCTAGGTAATGCCATTCAGGACATAGGCATGGGCAAGGACTTCATGTCTAAAACACCAAAAGCAATGGCAACAAAAGCCAAAATTGACAAATGGGATCTCATTAAACTAAAGAGCTTCTGTACAGCAAAAGAAACTACCATCAGAGTGAACAGGCAACCTACAGAATGGGAGAAAATTTTTGCAATCTACTCATCTGACAAAGGGCTAATATCGAGAACCTACAAAGAACTCAAACAAACTTACAAGAAAAAAACAACCCCATCAAAAAGTGGGCAAAGGATATGAACAGACACTTCTCAAAAGAAGACATTCATACAGCCAACAGACACATGAAAAAATGCTCATCATCACTCGCCATCAGAGATATGCAAATCAAAACCACAGTGAGATACCATCTCACACCTGTTAGCATGGCAATCATTAAAAAATCAGGAAAAAACAGGTGCTGGAGAGGATGTAAAGAAATAGGAACACTTTTACACTGTTGGAGGGACTGTAAACTAGTTCAACCATTGTGGAAAACAGTGTGGCGATTCCTCAAGGATCTAGAACTAGAAATACCATTTGACCCAGCCATCCCATTACTGGGTATATACCCAAAGGATTGTAAGTCATGCTGCTATAAAGACACATGCACCTGTATGTTTATTGCAGCACTATTCACAATAGCAAAGACTTGGAGTCAACCCAAATGTCCATCAATGACAGACTGGATTAAGAAAATGTGGCACATATACACCATGAAATACTATGCAGCCATAAAAAAGGATGAGTTTGTGTCCTTTGTAGGGACATGGATGCAGCTGGAAACCATCATTCTCAGCAAACTATTGCAAGAACAGAAAACCAAATACCACATGTTCTCACTCATAGGTGGGTATTGAACAATGAGATCACTTGGACACAGGAAGGGGATCATCACACACCGGGTCCTATTGTGGCGGGGGGGAGGGATGGCATTAGGAGATATACCTAATGTAAATGACGAGTTAATGGGTGCAGCACACCAACATGGCACATGTATACATATGTAACAAACCTACACATTATGCACATGTACCCTAGAACTTAAAGTATAATAATAATAATAATAATAATAATAAAGAGAAGCTTCAGTGGGATCCTGGGTCTCAGAAGTTCTCAAAGATATAGATCAGTAATGCCTCATTTATCCAGGTTGGCAGAGAAGGAGATATACTGCAACAATAAAATGTCTACGTGATTGTTCGCATACCTAAAACTTCCAAAGTTTTTATTTTTATTTTTTTATTTTTTGTGGAGACAGAGTCTCACTATGTTGTTGAAACTGGTCTTGAACTCCTGCCCTCAAGTAAACCTCCAACCTTGGCCTCCCACAGTGCTGGAATTACAAACATGAGCCACTGAGCCTGGCTAAAGTTTCTGACTTTTAAATGACATCATTTAAAATTATGTTGCACATCACCTTGTATTCTTAAGCATAGAATGACAAATCTAGCTTATTTAACATTTTCTTCTTAGTGCATCATTGTAAATCTCAATTTTTTTAGTCTTTTCTTAATTCACAATCCTCTGGAGCTGTACACTACAAGGTTCCAGTCTGCTGTGCTTTTTGGAGTTCCTGTTTCTTAGTTGCTTCTATTGGTGCACTTACCTTTAAGAATTTCTGCTCCCTCTTCTATCTTGTTGGTTCAAATTTGTTAAAAAGTGAGGAACCAGCTCAGATAACCCAGGTTGGTTAGACATGTTGATCAAGCAGGGGCAGACAGGTTTTAAATAAAGGCTGGATGACCCTTCTGGAGTAAACACTTTCTATCATCTTCCATAGTTTTAGGGGTTGATAGGGGCTGTTGCAGTGCTGCTCGTATCTGTTTACCAGATGAGCTCTCTTGTCACTCAACTCTGTGGGTGTTGGTGATCAATGGCTTGCAGCTGCACCTTTCACTGAAGTCTTGCCCTTAGCCTACAGGAGCTGATTCACCCAGAAATACCTGAGAGGTTGTTCCCTAACCTCTGGGTATGGCTTGCAGTCAATCACTAATACAGGGGTATAAAACCCCAGCCCCCTTGCCTCAAGTTGGGACAATTCTGTGAAGCCATCCTTGTTCCAGTGCTATATGTGGGACCAGACAGAGACTGAACTGCAGCTCAACACATATCCTCACTTTGCTTCTTCCCTGCCCTCTCTTGCTTCCCTCACTGCCTTACAAGCACTTGCATGTGGTTGCAGAAGACCCCCAACTCTGCCATTGCAGCATCTGATGTTAGGGATCTTAACCTAAGACAGGAGACTTCCTGTCCCTGCCTGTTTTATATTTTCACCTATATTCTGGAGAGGTAAGATAACAAAAAATCCCTAGTCTCCTCCCTCTCCTCCAACTCAGCATTAAGAGACAAGAGAAGCTTAGTCATTAAAGAATGTAGAATGAGAAAAAAATCATTTTGCAAAAGATACCTTAGAATTTCATTCATTTGTCAAATTTTGCTTTAAAGTCTATGATATGAGTCACTGTACTAGTTCTGAGGAAACAAAAATAACAGACACAATCTCCCTTCCCCTCACCCTTTTGAGAACCTCACAGTCTGATGAGGAAACCAGTAAGAAAATAGGACAATTCCCATACCTCTCCATAAATGCTATTATTGAAGTTAGAACTTCCTCATTTAAGAAGTATTTCTAAGCATCCACTATGTGTTAAACATTTGAGGTATAAACTGCAGAATCCAAAGGCTGGAGAAGACATGAAAACTTTTACTTTGGAAATGATACCGGAGGAGGTTCTAGTAGAGGAGGAGGAGTTTATCAGTGAAGAATGTTACAGATAGTGTTCAGATTGAAGGACAATGTTTTGGAAAGATACAGCGTTCGGCGGGGGGACTGGAACTGAGGAGGAGTTTATCATTGCAGGAGATGAGGAGAGGAAGGCAGGGATGGATAGGAAGAGCTTTCTCTGCCAGGCTAGAAAATTGGGGTTTTATCCTGTAGGTAACTTGGAGCCAAGATAGCCTTATGAAACTAAAAATGTGGGCAAGACCATTTCAGTGGGACCATGACTGTCACCCATAGGACAAATTGGGAATGAAGCAGGGTAGATGCCCATAGCCCCATCAATGCACAGCTTGACAAGCAGATGTCTACATCAGGCCTTTGTGTGCAGTGCAAAAACAATGCAACAGTATGTAACAGCCCTAATGACCTGTGATATCATGGCTTACTTATGACATTTGTTTTCTTCTATTAGGAAAATGAAGAATCCCTTAAGTTCTCACTTGAAAATTTGATTTGTAAGGGAACTGGAAGTTTTCCTGCTGAGTGCTCCATCTATCAGAGGTGAGCAACTACCGATAGATCAAGAAATAACCAAGGGAATCTCTGCCCTTGACCCCATATGCTATCACCATCGCCTGAGAGGCCTCCATGGCAGTCCTGTTTCCCCTGACTCACCAGGCTGTCAATCCAGCCTGGGAGATGAGATTTTAACTTTGGGTGAAAGGTTGGAAAGGGAGTGGGGAGGGGAGAGCTGAGAAGAGACAATGTGAGGTCACTGTGGCACCATGGGGAAATGGAAGTAGTGGGGATGGGGAAGAGTGTGGAAAGAAGGCAAGAGGCAAGAAATCAGAGCTGGAAGGAGGTCATTAATATACACATTCTTTCCTTCACAATACTGCAGTGGGCAGGCTCTTTCTGCTCAAATTCCATGTTATGTTCCCTGCAACAGTTCCTATGAGCCCTAATGACCTGTGGCATCATGGCTTATAGCATCTCATCTAGCCTAGGAGATGGGGTTTTAAATAATAGTACCAAGTATTTTGGTTATTTTATTATTGTAAGGAAAATAGATTTTCCCCTGCACAGACTAAGTAATTCCTGCCTTTGTCCATGTTTTCCCTAATAATAATATAAACAACAATAATATTCAACATTGTTTGAATAGTTACTCCATGCTTGGCATTGTGCTAAGAGCTTTGCCTGTATTTATCTCACTCAATTATCCCCCTGAGCCTATGATGGAGTTATTGTTGTTAGTTATTTATTATGAAAGAGGAAAGTGAAGCTTGGAGAGGTAACACAGCTTGCTCAGAATCACACAGTTGGTGAGTGGCACACTCAGGCCAATCTGTCTTGTTTCACAATCAACACTTAAACTACTGTGCTCCATGCCTTCTGCAGCTGCTGGCTCCTTCCTCCACCATTTCAAATGCTTTTCATCCACTTCAGGTTTCCTTCATTGACTTAACTAATATTATTGAGAACCTTCTACATGTATTGGTGCTTTTGTATGGACCTTTCCTACACTGATTTCTACACTCTTTAAACACTTTCAAGCCTTCAAGGTAGACAGTAAATTTTACTACAGGTTTGTATAGTTCTCTAAATGTTTTCAGTGGCTTTATTTTGTTTTCTTTCCCAAAATATTTTTCAGTCATTGTCGGGTCAGGGTCAAGTCTTCAAGGTCCTGATCTCCTCACCAGCACCCAACACTATGTTGGGCTGAAAGCAGGAAGCCCCTGGCTCTTAGCCCCTGACATCAGTGAGGTAAGCCCTGTCCAGTGGCTGCATTTTAAGGAAGAAGAAATGCATGTGTGGATCTGATAAGGTCTGGGTGATATCTGGAGAAGAAGATGCCCTATTAGTGAGGATCAGTTATGTTTACCATTTAAATCCACAGAAGCAAGCCAAGATAACAGTCAGAGTCTGTGAACAGAAGTTCATGAAGATCATTGCTTGACAGGGCAGGGTAAAGGTCTCTTTCTTTCAAAATATGTGAAGAGGCAGGAAACGTGTGCACCAGGTGTTTCGTCTTCATGGCTGCCTGGGAAAGATAATTCTGTCTACTCGATAAGAACATTGTGCTCCACACATCAGGTTGTTTTTCCAACAGCTATTTTCTGCTTACAAAAATGAGCATTGCTGGCTCCTGACTTCTTTTTGGAAATCCCTTGGGCCACACACAATAACAAAAGGTATCTTATATTTATACAAAGCTGTCCTCAGAAAAGCTCAAGGACCTGAACAAAGCTTGTTTTCATGTATAAGTGTTCTTATATAATCCCCGAGGGGAAAAGAGCGGAGGGTGACAATTGAGTTAGGAATGTTTTCGCTCCCAGCTAACAAAACAGAAAAGTGAGGCCTCAAGGTGTGACACACTGATGGTCATGACCTGGACAGGAAGTCCATCTTCCCTACTTCCTGTCCAGAGTGCTGCAACCCAGGAACACTGCCTCGTCAGAAACCCTGGAGGATTTGAAAACCTAGAGGAGATGACTGGACGGGGAGAGACTGGGAGAGAAAACCCAGCCACGTGGGAAGGTACACTGGAGTCTCACTGCCTTCAGTGACTGGTCCTCACTGGTCAAGATTTTGCAACTGTGAAGTGAGAGCTCCTTTTGTCCTCTGTGGAACTGATCCTGGGGAGAATTTAAAAAAAAATCTACCTGAGATAGTACTTCGATAGGGAGAATTGAATCACCCTCTTTAGGAGTTACAGCTAAATCATAGGAGAGTTGAAAAGCCTGAATGACTTGGAAAAGAAGAGCCATCTGAACATACGGCATACTGTAAATATTTATTCCACACTGGATACAACAGTGAGTAAGGCATAAGCCCGGCATCATGTAGCAGGGGAGATAAGCACCAGATAAAGGGACCTGTGAATGCTGGAGAGATACAAGAGAAGGGCAGTTACTTTTGTCTGTTGCTTTAAGTCAGGACTCCCTGGGGTCCAGAGGGCAGCCTTGCAGCTGAGGCTTGAAAGTTTGGTGAGAACAGTTTTATGAGGTGTCTTCTACATTGCACTGAGATGGTAGCTCTGCTTTAAAATCAGCTGGGGATCCTTAGAAAACACTCCACCTCTAAATAATCCAATTAAATTGATGAATGTAGCTCAGGCATTGGTATTGTTGATGAGTTCCTAGGTGGTTTTACGGAGCAAGCGGGCTAGACAACCACAAAAAGAGTGGGCTTTGGAATTAGACAGTTCTGTGGTAGTATCCTGTGCCCTTGGGCAAGGCCCATGGTGGACACTGTGAGTCTTCCATGACGTCACTGTTTCTTCCCACTTCTGCCCACCCCTGTGAAGAAACTCTTCCACGAGAGAATCCCTCCTCTTTGACAAACTTTCCTTGATTGAGAAACCCTAAATTGGGAATTGGGAAACCTGGATTCCATCCCAGCTCTGCCAGTGAGGTACTACACAGGCTTGCTGTGTCACACAGGGAGATAAAGCAAAGACACTCAGGATTGTTATTTGCCAGGCACTGCTCCAGGTATCCAACACATCCTGGAGCCTCCATTTCCCCATCCATTGATGTTTAGAGATCAGTATTTGCAAGTTGTAAAGTCCACTTAATAGGCTATGGGCAGATTTTTTTTTTTTTTTAAATAGAAAATGTAATAGAAAAATGTAGTGTACTACATGGAAGAAGTGCAAGGATTATAAAGTAGAATTTCATTTTGGTTATAGATGGATGTGTCTATGGAGTCATGATGTCAAATGTGTTTCATGTTGTGAGTTGCAAGTTAAAAAGTTTGGGAGCGCTCATTTTGGCAGCATATACCCTAAAACTGCAACAATATAGGGAAGATTCCATGGCCCCTGTGCAAAGATGCACAGTTGTCTTGCTGTATCTTCACAAACTTGTGAAGCATCCCATCTTTTGTTTTATGTTATGTTTTTCTTAACCAGAATAAGAAAAAAAAGTTTGAGAACTATGGGATTATATGCTTTCTAGGACTCCTTTCCTTCTACTCTATAGCCCAGGGCTATCCAGCCTACATGAACTTTCCTTTCTGTGACCTCCTTTTAGTTAATGCCATGTAATTCTGACCAATCATTTATGTTTTCAAGAGGGAGGCAGGATACTGTACTGGTTGAAAGCACCATTTCGAGTTAGCTAAGTCAATGCTTGATTGAATTTTTTCACTTATTAATTGAATGACCCAGAAAATGTACATAACCTCCATCAGTTTTAGGTTTCTTGCATGAGATGATAACACCCAGGACACATGATGGCTATAAGGTTAAATGAAATACTGTAGGAAAAACTCTTAGCACAAACCACCTTGCTCATAGAAGTGCTCAGTGTGTGGTAGCAATTATTACCTGACTTTCCACCCCACCCGAATTTTAAGGTACAGTCTGTAATTTAGTGCCTGGCATATTTGAAGTAATAAATTGTAAAAAAGGATTCCAGCCTGAAGTAGACTCTCATATTAAAGAATAGCTGTTCTCTGTTGGCAGGCTCCATTGACATAAAGGTCTTGGGAGGGAGAGTCAGAGCACTCTGCAAGTGTCCTCTACCTAGACATCCCCTCCAGGCTTTTCCTCTGGCATGGCCAGTGAGCCCTGGGAAGTCAAAGGCAGAAGGAGGTGGGTCCTGGCTACAGTTCGCTCCAAGGATCAAAATGACCCTATTTCAGCGCTATCAAAATCAACAGACAGATAGATACTGGGGATCAGCTGTGTCACAAACTGGGCAACTGGCTGAAAAGGTTTCAGAAAGAAGCACAAACAAAGAAATGAGAAAGAGCTGGTGGCCAGAACATTAAGAAACTGGGTGTGAGATTCATACATTAGACCAGAAATAAATGGCTGTCATCAAACTGTAAACAAATAAGCAACTCAGTAGGTCCTAATTGCCTCAGAAATAGGCTGAGAACCAAGGCATCACCTTATAAATGATTCATTTCAGGAAATACCCACTAATCAATTACTAGGGCTTCTGTGTAATAGTTTCCCCAGATTTATAGGTGGTGAACGTGTGAGTTGGATCATTGATTCTAGAATGAGATAAGCAGCAATACTGGTAACCTAATCTACTTAATCCAACTAGCTACAGAGACATTAGCTGCCCTTAGTGGAAGCCAGCCAATTACCGAAGAGTGAAAAGAAATCCATTCATCATGGCAGAGCCTCACCAACCCAATCTCCCTAGGGCATTCAGCTATGCTGAGAAGATGTTGATGGAGAAGAGGATAATGACCCATAAACAGATATATGGGAAAGGGGGGAGGGGGTGGTGGGGGAGGGGGAGGAAGCCTCCTGAAGTTGCACTGGAAAAAAATGGGTCTTAAAATGATAAAAACAATTAAAAGAAACATACAAATAGTATTACAAAGAGGACTGTTGAAAGTAGCATTAGCTGCAAGTGTATATGCATATTTCTAAAAAGAAAACTTGGTTTGAAATGATATAGTAAAAAACAAAATGTATGTGAATAGTGTTGCCCCACCTAGAACTATGTTGCTAACACAATGGTTTTTCAGGAAAGAAAAGGCAAGGATGCCTGGAAATAGCTGCATCTACTCAGCCCCCATCCCAAGCAATCAGATGAAGTCCAGGAAATTCCATATATAACTAGAAGAATAGACATCCTGGAGCATTTTTGCCACAGTTAAGATTAGCGGAAACAGACCCCCATGGAAGCTAGTAACAAAGAAGAACTAAAGGTGAACGAACTGTGGTGGGTCCCTCTGCCTCTCTCCTGAAAAGGTGGTAGCCACGCAGGCCAGATGGATGCAACTAGGGCATGGGCAGTTGCCTTGGCTGTGCTAACAGTCTTTTGTTGTGAGCCCACCCCATTCAACAGCAACACAAGGCAACCTACTTCTCCAAGGAAATGATGAAAATAAAGGCGGCCAGAGCTCAGCATATCCTCCTGATTCATCCTCACAATCCTTAGAAGTGTTTGTTAAATAGCAAAGGTTTATGATGAGTACTTTTGGGATCTTGTTTGAGAAATCCTTCCCTCTCCAGAGGTCATAAAGATATTCCCCTATATTTTTTTCTAAAGTAAAATTCTTCCTTCTCTATGGAATTAAAAGACACAAAGAGCACACACCAAGAGGAAGAGATTAATACATTTCATGCCATTAAAATACAGAACTTCTGTTTACCAAAAATACCACAAGGAGAGTAAAATGGTCAGCCTCAAAGTGCAAGAAAACCTTTACACTACATCTAACTGACAAAGAAGGGACTAGGACCTGGAATATATAAAGAATGACTATAACCCATTGAAAGTGTGCCCAAAACATGATTAGGTAATTCACAAAAGAAATATAAATGACTATTCAGCATATTTAAAGTCCCTCAACTTCATTAGTAAGCAGAGAAATGCAGATTTGCAAATTAAAATTATAATAAGATAACATTTTATACCCACTAGATGTACAAAAAATTATGAAGTCTGACAATATTAAGTATTAATGAGGATGTGGAAAAACAGAATCTTATGTACTGCTGTTGAGACTGTAAATTAGTACATTTTCTTTGGAAAACAATTTGGCATTATCAATCACAGGTAAAGATGACATTCCTATGACCCAGCAATTTCACTCCCAGGTATGTACCCTAGAGAAACTCTTGCACATGTGTACCAGGAGATACGTATCAGACTGTTAATGGGAGTGTATTAGCTACAAAAATTAGCCGGGCGTCGTGGTCATGGCGCTTGCCTGTACTCCCAGCTACTCAGGAGCCTGAGGCAGGAGAATTGCTTGAACCTGGGAGGCGGAGTTTGCAGTGAGCCGAGATCGCACCACTGCACTTGAGCCTGGGTGACAGAGCAAGACTTCATCTCCAAAAAAAAAAAAAAAAGGAAAAAAGAAAAAAAATGTATTAACAAACACACAAGCAAAGCTAAACAAATGCTGTCAGGGAATACTTACATTGTAGTCAACTAATTTTTAAAAGCAAGGGTATGATGAACACAAAATTCAGGGTGGCAGTTATGTTTGAGGGGAGGAGGATGGGAGTTGGGTGAGCTTCAATTGTATGGTTAATGTGGGACTTCTTTAGTCGGCTGGCGGGTCAGAGTGAGTTCATACTTTTGCACATATTCTGTTGTAGGCACAGACTGTTTCATAATAAATTATTCTCGAACTCCTGGCCTCAAGCAATCCTCCTGCTTCAGCCTTCCAGAGTACTGGGAATACAGGCGTGAGCAACTAAGCCCAGCAAACACTTTGAATTTTAAATTGTTATTAAAAGACCCAGTGCTTGGAGTCTTGGCATCTTTAGATTTTATAATCACTCATATAGCTACAACTCCTTTTAAAATGGCTATTTCTATCTTTTGTATCTTTGGGTTTTACCCATCCTCCCAAAAGGATTTTATAGTTAACCAGATGGCAGGACTTTGAAGGCAGTAACTCTGTTTTATTCATCTCTGTGTGCCTAAGACTTGGAAAAAAGATGTGCTTTATAAGTTTTTAAAAATCTTTTCATTTTGAAATAATTATAAATTCACAGAAAGTTGTAAAAATAATACAGAGAGATTCCACTTACATTTCGCTCAGTTTCTCTCAATGATTATAGCTTATACAACTATAAAGCAATATTAAAACCAGGAATCTACCATTGGTACAATGCCTGTGCATAGTTCATACTGTTTTATCGTTTTATCTGTATGTAGATTCACATAAGCATCACTGAAGTCAAGACACAGAACTGTTCCATCACCACAAATATCTTCCTTAGGCTATCCCTTTGTAATCATATCCAGCCCCCTCCCCCATCATCCCTAGCCCCTGGCAGCCACTACTCCGCTTTCCACTTCTGTAATTTTGTCATTTTGACAATGTAATGCAAATGGAATTATATGGTATATGACTTCTTTTTTATTTTTGATACAGGGTCTCATTCTGTCACCCAAGCATGCACCCAGTGCATGATCATGGCTCACTGCAGCCTTGACCTCCTGGGCTTAAGTGACCCTCTCACCTCAGCCTCTAGCTGGGACTATACATGCACACGCCACCACACCCAGCTATTTTTTTTTTTTTTTTTTTTTTAAATTTGTAGAGATGGGAATCTCACTATGTTGCTCAGGCTGTTCTTGAACTCCTGGCCTGAAGTAATCCTTCTACCTCAGCCTCTCAAAGCACTGGGATTACAGGTATGAGACACTGCGCCTGGCTGGTATATGACTTTTTAGGTTGGCTTTTTTCACTGACAAAAATGCCCTTGAGCACTGAGTTGGGTCATTAAAAACAAAAACAAACAAACAAAAAAACCGTTCTGCCAACCTCTGCCTTTTAATTGGTGCATTCAGATCATTTATGATAATGTAATTAATAATGTTAGGGCTTAAGTATGTGATTTTATGTTTTCAGTTTGTTTTCTCTTTGTTCTTCAGATTGGGTAATTTCTATTGTTCTACTTTCATGTTCATTGATTCTTCCCTCTCACCTCTCTATTGTGTTGTTGAACCCATCCAATGAATATTTTATTTCAGTTATTGTGGTTTTTAGTTCAGATTTCAATTTGGTTCTTTGTTGTATCTTTTATTTCTTTGCTGAGACCTTCTGTTTTTTTCATTTATTTTAAGTGTGTTTGTAATTACACATTAAAATATTTTTATGATAGCTGCTTTAAAATCTTCGTCAGATAAATTCAACATTTATGTCATATCTTTTTAAACATTTTTAATGTTTTTATTGCACGTAGTTTTTTATGATTTCAAAAATTTACTGTAACATATAGCCTTATAGATCATAGCCATAATTTTCTTTTTCCATTTTTAAATTTTTTTTTTTAATGTTCGGGGGTACATGTGCAAGATGTGTAGGTTTGTTGCATAGGTAAATGTGTGCCATGATGATTTGCTGCACAGATCATCCCATCACCCCGATATTAAGCCCAGCATCCATTAGCTATTTTTCCTGATACTCTTCCTCCTGATGCTCCTCCCCCACCACCCTCCCACAGGCCCCACTGTGTGCTGTATCCCATCATGTGTCCACGTGAACTCATCATTCAGTTCCTATTTGTAAGTGAGATCATGCGATATTTGGACTTCTACTCCTGCATTAGTTTGCTGAGGATAACAGCCTTCCACTCCATCCATGTCCTTGCAAAGGACATGATCTCATACTGTTTATGGCTGCATAGTATTCCATGGTATATATGTACCACATTTCTTTATCCAGTCTATCATTGATGGGAATTTAGGTTGATTCCATGCCTTTGTTATTGTGAATAGTGCTGCAATGAACATACTTTTCTCCAACCAGAGATTAAAATAGCTACATCTTACTTGTTTTGTTTGTTTCTTTAAACCATCTACTACAAGGAAAGGATCAACAGAAGCTGGGTCTCTGTGAGAAATCCCATGTCATTATAATTCCTGATCCTGTATATTAAAATGATACGCTTCACAAAAAGCTCGATATTAGTTATTGTCATTGGAGATATAGCATTAAGCATAGCTTAGTGTTTTGATGTTTGCAATAATGCAAGGTGGTGGGGTCTTCATTTATATATTCATTCATTATAATGAATATTCAGTGGGCTTTTTCAATTTGGAAACTTGTTTCTGTGGTTCTAGGAAATTTCCTTATTTTATTTCTTTCATAATATTTTCCCCACCATTCTTGGTGTTTGCTGTTTTGGAACTTCTATCTGTAGGATATAGTAGACTGTTTCTTTCAATTCTCTAGCAATAACTTTTATATTCTCTTTGGTTTTCTGATTGAAATGCTTGTTCCCTGGTGTCGTAAAGAAAAAGCACTTGAACATTAATTTACTCAGCAAGGCCATTTTTACTTCCTGCAGAAAAGGTACACTTGCCAGCAATTTTGCCATGAGAGTATACCACCGAATAAAGGAGACAGGGTCATTTATAACCTGACACGTCCACCCTACTGCTATGTCCAGTTTCCATTGGCTGGAATGGAACCTAACATTCTGTATTTGTCTTGATTGGCTAGCAACTTAGAACTTTTTAACAGAGGCAAAGGTAGAGGAGAATAAAGGAAGGAGGAAGTAACTTGTGGAATGCTGAGAAAGGCAGAAACACCTATAAATAAGGAAGAGGAACAGGCTATGACCTAATGCTTGCTTGGACCAGTATAAGCATGAATATGTAGGCTAAATTGTGGGAGCTAAGAACATAAAGACATTGATTTCTTTATTACAGCTAGCAGATATCTAGGAATGTTAGCATGGGTCTTTGAATACATTTTGCTTCTAAGAGAAGTTATTATTTATTTCTAATTAAATGGAGAGGAAAGTCTTTGAAGAGGAACCTCTACTTTACTTTTTACATTCTCTAATCTTTTCTAACATTATCTTTCACATTTTATACCTTTATGTCTTTTGAAAATTTTTCTTAATTTTATTTTTCAGACATTTTATTAGATTTTCATTCCTGCTTTCCTACTTTTAATATTTAAGATTTATTTCCTGACTGTTTTTGATATGAAGGTTATACTAGTCTCATGAAACCTCATGAAATGAGGTGGGTGGATTTTTCCTTTTCTTTTTTTCTGTTCCTGAAAGAGTTGTGTAAGATTAGCATCACAAGTTCAGTATCCCTAATATGATGCTGGATAGTGAGGGATTGCCCTAGTATTCAAAATCCAAAATCTGAGAATCTCCAAATCCAAACTTTTTAGTGTTGACATGATATGCAAAGGAAATGCTCATTGGAGCATTTCAGATTTAGGATTTTCAGATTTGGGATGCTCAACTGGTATAATGCAAATATTCTGAAACTCCCCCCACCTCCACCTCAAAAAATCAAAATTTGAAACTTTGCTGGTCCCAAACATTGTATTTAAAATATATATATATTTATTTATTTGTTTTGAGACAGAGTCTCACTCCGTTGCCCAGGCTGGAGTGCAGTGGTATGATCTCGGCTCACTGCAATCTCTGCCTCCTGGGTTCAAGCGATTCTCCTGCCTCAGCTTCCTGAGTAGCTGGGATTATAGGCATGCACCACCACACCTGGCTGACATTTTTTTTAAGTAGAGATGGAATTTCAGCATGTTGGCCAGGCTGATCTCGAACTTCTGACCTCAGGTGATGCAACCACCTCCGCCTCCCAAAGTGCTGGGATTACAGGTGTAAGCCACTGCCCCCAGCCACCAAACATTTTAAATGAGTGATACTCAACCGGTATCTGTTCTCTGAGTGTTTGGTAGAATTCACCGGTAAAATGTTCAAGAATTAGTTTCACTTTGCAAAAATATTTAAAATTATTGATTTTTTTAATTTAGTAAATGTAGGATTATTCAGATTTTCTGTCTTTCTGAATTAGTTTTCTCATTTTTTCCCTGAGATGTGTTTATATATCTCCGTTTTCAAATTTACTTGTTACTAATGTTCACTTGTTATCCTGTCACTCTTCTGCATTGGTAATTCAGTTCGATTAATTCTTTCAAATATTGTTTATTTTTTCCTTTTCATTTCTTCACAATATCTTCAGAGGTTTGTTAATTTATTAGTTTTTTCAAAGAACTCACATTTGCTTTGATGATATCTCTAGTTAATCTGTTTACTATTTCATTAGCTTTAGCTTTATATTTACTACTTTTTTCACTTTAGCTTTTATATTTATTATTTTTCTACTGTATATATATATTCTGTTACTAACTTCTTAAGTTATATATTTGGCTTGCTGATTTGTTAGTCTTTCTTTCTAGAAAAGTATTTTCCCCCAAATTTTGCCCTAAGCATTGGTTTTGCTGTATCACATATGTTTTTATTCTCTTTTCATACTAAAAATTAAAAATAATTGTTAAATGATTTATTCTTTGACTGGAGTTATTCAGAAGCATGTGCTTAATTTTTTTTAAAAAATAGTCTGCTTGTTTCGTTATTGATTTCTGATATAATTGCATTTTAGTCAGATAACTTTTGTGTAAATTCTGATTTCTTGAAATTCTTTGAGATTTATTTAATGGCCTTACACATATTCAATTTTCATATATGTTCTGTGTAAGTTTGAAAAAAATGCCAATTTACCAAATTTTAGATACATTCTTTCATATATCATCATTATATCAAACCTGTTAATTAATTACATTAGTCAAGTTCATATTCTTGCTGGTTTCTTTGTCTACCTGATCACTCAGTGGAGATATATTAAAATCTCTTACTATAATGATGGATGTATCAATTTTATATTTGTTACACCTTGTTAGCAACTTTAACTTTTAAAAAACTGTGTAGTGATTTATTACCTTAAACAATGTTTTGCTCCTTTAAGTTGATTTTGTCTGACACCAATTTAGAAATTATTTAGTATATGCATGATAATATTCATCCTTTTAGTCTCAGTCTATTTATGTCCCTAGTTTTTAATTGGCAGTCTTGTAAGTAACATAGTGGTGAATGTTTTTTTAAATCCGGTCTGACAGCCTTTGGTTTTTAACTGAAGCATTTAAGAATTTACATTTATTGTGATTACAGCTATATTTAGATTTATTTTACTTTTTATATTGTGTTTTCTATTTGTCTTTATGTCTATTTATATTTCATATGTCTTTTCCTCTTCTTAAATACTTTCTTTTGAATTGAGTTTGTTTTTCCATTTCATTTTTCTCTTCAATTAATTACAAATTGTATCTTTATTTTCATTGTTTAAATGATTTGCTAGAAATTTAGAATGTATTTTAATTTAGCAAAGGCTAAAGTTGATTCATTCACTTATTCTTTTCCCAAATAATATAAACAACTTACGACACCCTTAATTCTGTTCACTCCATCCTAACTTATGAGTAACTGCTATTATTATCCAGAATTTTAGTTCTTGTAGTCTTTAAGCCCCCAAATTACAAGGTTGCTTTAGATTAATCCACTCACTTAACATTTTGTTTGCTCACTATTTCTTCTTACATCTCAGGCTTCCCTGGGGGCTCATTTTCCCTCTTTCTGGAGTAAATCTTTTAGACATTCCTTTAAAAAGAATCTCTCAATTTTTATTTTCTAAAAAATATTTTTATTTTGCTATTGTTCTTGAAATATCATTTCTGTAATAATACTATTCTAGGTTGATGGTTTTTTCCTCTCTGCTTAAAAAAAATCCATTATTTTCTGATTTTTCTTGTGACTATTGAGAATAGGCCCTACTTCCTCTATTGAGCAGTTAGATGTCAATCAAATTTGTACCTCTACCGGCAATCTGACTTGTTCTGTGGCTGCTTCTGTGATTTTCTTTCTTTTTTTCATTAAAAAAATTATATTCCCTTCTCTTTTCCTCCCTCCCTATTTGCCTCCCTTTTTCTTTGTTTCTTTGTTTTGATATTCTGCAGTATCTTACAATGTATCTAGGGACTAGCCTTGAATCTCTTTTTATTTATTCTGCTTTATTTGGTTTTTTATGTCTTAGGATTTCTTCCTCATAAATTTGGGAAAATTCTTAGTCACCATCTCTTTGAATATTGCCTTCTTCTACATTTTCTCTACTACCTCTTTCTTATACTCTGATGAGATAGATGGTATATCTCTTAACTGTAGTCTCCATGTCTGTTTCCCCCCAAATATACATGTCATTTTTATTTTATTTTATTTTATTAAAAAAAAAATCAGCACCTGGAAATCACATTTTATTTTTTTAAAAGGATTGATAGCTTAAAACTTGCAGGGTTCTGTTAGTTTTATAAAAATGTATGTTCAAAATATTTTCATTAAGAACATTTTAATCACAAGGCCAGCATATGTTACTGTGAATCCAGTTGAAATCTAGACCAGTAAAGACTTGGTTATCCAGCTTGTGATCTTTTTCTGGAATTGAAACATCCATCACACAGGAAAAAGTCTTGTCTGGTACAGTTGCTTATAATTGCACTTTCCTCTCCATTGCTCAAGTCCTTATTTCAGGAGCTCTAATCCAATTTTCTCAGACCCCATCTCCCTACTGACCAACAAAGGTTTCATGCTGGGTCTTGCAAAATTAAGCTATAAGCTTTTCTTCCACCAAAAGTTTGAATCTGAGCACAGATGTCAGAGTTAATCCAGTCACCCCAGGCCTTCTTAAACCCATAGAAAACTAGATTTGTCTTACTGCCTTTCTAATGGTGTGGAATTTTCCTCTGCTCAGCAGCCCTCCTCACTTTGTTGGTTATACCTAACTGGGTTTATCTTTTTGTGAACCAACATCACGGGAAGACCTTTCGGCAAGTGGACTGTATTTCTTTCTAGGGCTTAAAATGTGGGTCATAGACATCTCTAGAGACTAAATATCCACTGGGAATCCTTATCCCACTCTACTTGTTTGTTCTGAAAACAAAACTGTCATCAGTCTCCCTGGAAAACAGAACCTGGGGTCTTAAGGATGTTGTAGCAGTTACATGATATTACAGCTAAACTGAGTATGCCCAGTGGTGTTAATTGGGGTCAACTTCCGACATGCTTTTGAGGTCTATGATGCTACCACTACAACCTAAGTCTCTTAAAGGGTGCAAAGTTATCAACAGTTCAATTAGATCCATGGTCTTTTAGATAAGTCACTTACTATCATAAGTGAACATCTAATTTGAGGTCAGGTTTCCTAACTAAGTTTTTGGCTTTCAGAGAAATCTCTAGTAAATTTCTTCTATCCCTGGTTCTTGGCAGTAGAGTTTAAGTAATATAGAGATACTTATTTCAAATCTTGACTGTAACACTTTTAATTGTGTGACCTTGGGTGAGTTATTCAAACTCCATTAATTTTTTCATATGCAAAGTTGAGACAGTGTTGCTCACCTCAAAGGTTTGTTGTGAAGACTAAGGAAAATGATGTATGTAAAACACCTAGTATATACATGCTCAATAGATAGTAGTTCTAATTGCCTTATTGACAAGATCACGTCCTTAGTTCTGCCAAGAATAGGTTGCTGACTTATTGCCAAGAAATATGGGCTACAGATTTAAGTTCAAAATTGTATGGAGAGCAAGAACCACCAGCCAAGCTGGAGAATCGCAGACTGATTTCCTATACTCATCTTGGCCCAGTCTTTGGTAGACATGTTGCAATACTGCAGAAAATGTGAAACCAAGGGGAGAGCTGGCAGAACATGAGACAGGTTGGAGTTATGCAATTGTTTTGCAGCCTTGGTTCTCTCTGTTACCACAGCTCGAGTCCACAGTTCCTCATGGTGTACCAAGTCTCTGCTGCCTACAGCTCCTCTTTCTTCTCACTCTATGACTTATGAGGTCATTTTGTCTTGTGTATCAGATGGGGCCTAAGGCACTGAAAAGAGCTATATTGAATGCCATGGTGGTGACAGAGGCGTGCTAAAAAATGACCATAAGAGACCAGCTAGATTATGTGCTAGATGCTGCATTAGGAGCCTAAGCAACAATGGCCCATGAGACATGGTCTCTGTCCTCAAGGAGCCCACCACAATCGAATGGATGGGACAGGCAAACGTACCGACAGGGTCACTGGGTGATTCTTCTTGGAGGTCAGAGAAAGGGACATTAGTGCTGAGAAGTAAAGGTATATATAAGGAGGTAGCCAGAAAGAGCAGACATTTGTGTTCATGCATGTACTGTGTGTTTAGGTAGGAGCAGGAGATTCGGGAAGAGACAAGACAAGATGCATTTGAAAACTGCACCTGCTGTGAGGATATACCTGTTGTGGGCTGGGAGGTGAGAAGGAGCAAGGGATATTTGAGAAGCTGTTTGCTCAACTGTGATTGGTGCCACTGGTGTCATATAAGGGGCTCTGTCATCTACAGAGGATTCCCTAGTGACCTGCACAGGAACGAGGAAGAGTCTTCTGCCATGAAGACCCTACTATTAGATGGAAATCCTTTTTTCACTACTTCTCCTTGGTATTCCTTTCTTCTTGTCTCACATCCTCTTCCACCACCTCCCAAATGTTTGTTTGTTTTCGCGTCCCCTGTGCTTTGTTGAGAGGTTTTGCTGTCATGTGGGAAGTCCTGGGGAACAAACCCACAGTGGTCAGGTCTAGGGCGAGGTCCTAGACCTTCCTTTCAAGGGGCACCTATTCACTGGGCATAAACACTTGCTCAGCTCCATGTGGCATTGAGCCCCTCCTTTCGCATTCAACCCTGATCCCTGAGGGCCTCTTTACCAGCTTCCCTCTAGGAGAAGGTTGTTCTTTTAGTCCCTACTCAGAAAAAGAACGATAGTGCCTCTTCTGGCATCTCAGTTCTCTCTCTCAACTCCTGACTGAAGCTGTTTCACAGTCACCTGATCCAGACTGGGAAAAGCATCTCTGTCTCTGAAACAATAGTTGGTTTCTCTCCCTCCCCACCTGCTTTCTTTCTCTGTCTCCTCTCTCTGCCTCTCCCTTCCATCTTCCCCTACCCTAACTCTACACAAAAATGTCTCTTGGCTGTCCCTCTTTCCGACTTTTACAACTTTTTTTTTTTTTTTTTTTTTTTTGAGACGGAGTCTGGCTGTATCGCCCAGGCTGGAGTGCAGTGGCCGGATCTCAGCTCACTGCAAGCTCCGCCTCCTGGGTTTTTACGCCATTCTCCTGCCTCAGCCTCCCGAGTAGCCGGGACTACAGGCGCCCGCCACCTCGCCCGGCTAGTTTTTTGTATTTTTTAGTAGAGACGGGGTTTCACCGTGTTAGCCAGGATGGTCTCGAACTCCTGACCTCGTGATCCGCCCGTCTCGGCCTCCCAAAGTGCTGGGATTACAGGCTTGAGCCACCGCGCCCGGCCGACTTTTACAACTTTTATCATGACCACTCCCACTCCCAGATTCCCAGTCTGTCTTTTTTGTGCAATCCCAAATTCACATGCTTTTCTAAAAGTGTAATTAACTAATATTTATTGAGAACATAATATGTACTAGAGGCTTTATATATATTAACTCATATAATCATTGAAAAAATCATGTGGAGTAGGTGCTATTAGCTGTATCTTTTAAATGAGAAAGTGGAAGTACAAAGGTATATGGTAATTTGCTCAAGATCACAAACTAGTGATTTTGGCAGAGCTAAAATTCAAATCATGTCTGACTCAAAAGCTCATGAGTTTCACTTTGCATTTTATACATTTTTTCTGATTATGAAATGTTTTCATAGAAAATGTGAATAACTCAGAAAAACAAAGATGCACCCTCCTATATTTCTATATCCTGATTATTACTATTTATGATTTCTGTTCTGTCCTTATCTTCTGCAGTTTTAAATACATAGTTATGAAATTGGCACATATATATGAGTATATATTAACATATTATGCATATATACACATAATATCCTGTACTATTTTTACCTAGCATTATGTCTTATTTTTCATATCACTAGATAGTTCTCAAAAATGAAATTTTAAAAGAAAAAACAAAATGAGATTTTAAAAGAAAAAATAAAACAATAACAGAAACATGGTTGAATATAATATGCTGTATTAATGTTTTATTTTTCATTTAAAAAACTTTATAAGTAATGCTGGGATAATAATACTTATAAAAAAAGTTTTGGAGCTCCTATTTGATCATTTTTTAAATATCGGAAGTAAACATTTTAGGTGTGTAGATTCTTGACCTATGTCCACAAATTAAATTCAAGAAAAACTATACTTATTCACATTGTTATCAGAAATATATAAAGTCATCTCACAGAAACCGTCTAACAATAAATTCTTAAAAAAATTGTCAGTTGTTTGCTGATGACAATTACGTCACTGTTTAGATTTGTTAATTCCTGGATTCCTATTAAATAGAGTATTTTTCAAATGTTTACTGATCATTTATATTTCTTCTCAGTTTCCTTCTTTTAGAGCAGGGGTTGGCAAACTACAGCCCATGGGCCAAATCTGTTTTTGTAAATACAGTTTCATAGGGTCTCAGCCATACCCTTTCATTTATGGAAATGTTCTTTTGCAGTTCTGCAGAGTTAGGTAGTCATGATAGAAACTGTAGGGTTCCATAAATCCTAAAATATTTCCTAGATGGACCTTTATAGGAATGTTTACCAATCCCTGCTCTAGAGAACAGACTCCTGTATTTGTCAGTCCTTATTCCCTTTATCTCGGGTTTTCAGTACTTTCCCCATATGTCTCAGGCTGAATTTTTTTTTTTTTTTTTTTTTTTTTTTTTAACTCTCTTACTCTCAGTAAGAGAGACATGTCTGGACTAGATGCGTGCCAATAGGTAGGATGCAGGGATTTCCCTTGGTCGCCCTTGTTGACCACCAGCCTGCTTGTTCAATCCCTTCTCAGGTCTACAGAAAAGTGATTGTGTATTTTGTTGTCTAATTACCAGCGTCCAGCTGGTGCTCATATAGCAAGGCTCTGGGTTCCAAGGGAGGATTTTCTGTTTTCATCCATAGATTGTTTCTCTAATACAAATCATTAATAAAGTCATTGGTAATTCTATTGTGTTTGAAAGACAATACAATTTTTAAAAGCATGGATTCTAGAACCAGATTGTTTGGTTGAAAGATCAGGTCTGCCACTTACTAGCACTGTGAATCTGGATACATTTTTTTTCCTTGTGCCACTTTCTCATCATCTGTAAAAATCATGGGGCTCATGCTATTACATTCCTCACAAGGGGCATGGAGGAGACAGTGCTCGCTGAGATATTCATGAGCTTCCCAACATTTCCCAACCTCCCTTGGTGTGACTGGGACCATTTGACTAGTTCTAACTGGTGGACTGGGGGTAGGAGTACCATGTGTCATTGCAAGGATGAGGCAGTTAAGAGTTGATTTGCCTTCTACCACAGAGCACTTGGGTGGTATCACAAGATGGGGAGAGCCTGAATCCTTGAGTTACCAGGTAGAAGAGAGTCTCTGCTTGCCTAAATCAAACTTGGCATGAGCAAGAAATAAACCTGTGTTGTGCTAACTTAATTACCGAGATTTTTGAGTTTTAAATTTCTTTTTCCCACAACATAGTTTATGCTATTCTAATATAGGATTGTCCTCAGAACTAATTAATACATAAAATGCACATTAAGTTCTATAAAAATGTTTTCTTTCCTTACTCCTCTTCTTCTTATTAAAAGGACCACAATTCTTAGAACAAACTCTTTTGTTTTCCACTCACATCTTTATTACTTTATTTATTACTTATGAGGAGCCAGCCTTATATAATGCATTTGCTACACACACATACACACACACATACACACACACACACACACACACACCCCATGTTGTTTTAGGGAGGTTGTAGTCTCCAAATAAATCTAGAAATTTGGGTTGGGGTGGAGTAAGAAAGAGTTCTATGTCCACCTCAAAAGACAGCACTCTCATATTCAATTCTTCTTAGATAGACTGTGTGTCTCTGAGCAAGACAAATTAATGTATGTGTCTTTCTGCCTTCTCTCAGGCTGCTGGAGTTGCTCTGCTTCATGAGAAAAGCATAGGCCAATCACCATTTTGTTTTCTCAATACACGCCCTTGCAGAAGAACACCTCAAACCACATGCTTTACAGTTAGTAGAAATTTCTCCTACATCCTGCAGCAGGTGTTTTATCTTTCAGTGTTAGCATTTTCATCTTTTTTCTTGGTCTTCATTGGTTCTTTATTAAACCGTCAGTCTTGTTTCTTAGGGTTACACATCTCAGGCCTTCATGAACATTCATTTAGCCATGCCTCTTATGTGGACTACATTCAATCCATACATTCTCAATAAAGTTATTTGCCTTCCAAACTTGCTTGTTTTGAATATTCTTTCATTTGTTGGAACATAGAACACAGATACAATTTAGAGAGTTGCTGATGTTCAGTATTCTCTGTCCCTCATATTGCTCATTCCAAATAGTAAACCATCTTATGTTTCTTCTTTAAGATATCCAGGTTATTATCTAACTTTATTATTCTTGGATAACATAACTCGATCATTCACTGTCTACATCTTGAGCCCCAGTGTACATCATCTCTTCTTGCTGTTTTGGAGTCAGTAAATTTAAGAAAGTGTAATTGTGCCATTGGTTCAACTTTGGTAGAAAAATGAGGAGAGGCAAATCATAAAGAGCCTTCAATGCCAAACCAAAGGTCATTAGAACTTTGTACCATAGGGAACCTGGTAATTTGGTGCAATATGCATTATGGAAAGGTGACCCTGGTAAGAAACATGGAAGTCAGTAAGAGGAGAAAGTTGATGAGACCTTGGACAAAGGGAGTGGGAATGCGGATAGAACCCCAGAGCATTTGGTTTACCCATTCAGCCTTCAGGAAATAGAGAGGAAAGAGATCATAGTTGAGAAGAAGGTAGAATTGATAGGACTTGGTGTCGGGTTGAAAAAGCCAGAGTATATGTGGCTCCAGGTTTTTTATTTGAGTCACTGTGAGTACCGGTGTCGTTTATTTATCAAAACTCAGCTCATGAAAAGAGAATATTTTTAGAGAAGATAATGTATTTATTTATTGGATGTGTTGTATTTGAGATATCTTTGGGACATTCTGTTGAGAAGTGTGAAAGACATTTGTGTATGTAGGCCCAGAACTCAGAGAAGGGAACCGAAGTAGAGAGGAACAGAGAAACAGCTCAGGTAATCAATCATCAGCTTTGAACAAATAGCTGGGGGTGGCAGCGCTGCAGGGAGAGCCCTGAGGGGTGTGAAGGAGGAGCAGCTGGGCCAACCTGCCGGATGGGATGGCTGCAGTGTCACCAAAGGATGACATTAGTCTGCTGTGCAGTGTGAAACTTAGCGACTCCCTGAAATTCTAAAGGAAAGAGAATATTGAATAGGAGGGAGTAGGTTTCCTGCAGTTTAGTTGCTGAGCTTTGGAGCCAGCAAAAGCTGACGTATTAATGTGATCTCATTAGCATCCACATGCAGAAGAGCTTCCCTATTTAACCTTCAGGTATTATCTTACTATTCAGGACAGGAAAGCTTCCTACTTACCTCTTCAGAGCATTCCCTTGGCCCTTCTCTCCTTTCATCCACGCAGAGACCATTGCCTCAAATGGTGGCAGCATATTGTGGAAATAGCTGGGGCTATGGATACTTCTAATTCTGAACTGAAATACTGGCTAGAAACTTATTAGCTATGGAAAGGTCCTTAAACTACTTTGCTTCTCTGAGCCTCTACTTCCTTTTTTGTAACCTCACATGTTGAGAAGATGAAATGATACAAATATCTGGTGCAGATTGATTTCTTTCTTTTAATTGATTAGTACTTTTATGCTTTAATGTTAACATCTCACCCAGAGACGTTTGTTTTCTTTTCCACAAAAGAGTACTTTCAGAAATGCAAATCGAAACTATAATGAGATATCATCTTGCCTCAGTTAAAATGGTTATTAATATGTGCTATTAATATGTACCCACAAAAATTAAAAATAAAAAATTTTTAAATAAAAGTAATGTGATTTTTTTTAAAAGAGTATTTTCATACACCTTCTGGCAAAGGTTGTAGTACCTTTCACTGTGGCACAAGAACCTCACCCTCATTTTAACGAGTGTTGGTTTTCGCTTCCAGTCGATATGTATCTGATAGAGTCTGATTAATTAACTGGATTACCCTTTCAATTTGATGAAGTTTCAGAAAACCATTGTTCAACAGAACAAATGGGTCCTCTCCTCCTTTTTATGTAAGCTTGCAAACTGCAGTCAAATTCTCTGATAACTCAATCTTATCTGACACAATTTGTTTTTCTGAACACCATGGCTGAAGATCACTGTTGCTTCTGCTGCTTTTTCTGCCCAGGAGGGCCTCATCTACCTCATTCATCTCCTTAAGGTTTGTAATCTCAAATTTCTGTTTTATTTACTCGCTGTGATCATTAACTGAATTTCATATCCTATCAGTAGAACTTGGTCTGGGAAACCATGTGAATTCCTTTATCTTTTGTAAGTGGTATAGTCATTTTATTGGGATGTTCACATGCCTGATAAAGGGTAGGGCTCTGTCCATCAAAACTCTTGTGGTCATAGCGTGGTTACAGCTTCGATGGGAAAAGTAGTTTCCAGACTACCCAATATTAATTTTAGTGCTTCCTGTAGTCTCCCATCCAGCTTCTTCAGGTCAGATTCTTAAACAACGTTGGGTCTTATCTTCATTGTTGTTAACCTATGTTGAAGGACACTGAGAGTATTTGGGAGAGCTCATTCATAATCCCTGATCTTGCTTTCCAAAGATACCTGGAAGGTAAAACTTATGTATTTCCAAAGCGAAAGTGATTCTCTCTTGGCCAGCTTTGTGGGCTTGCTAGGAAAATGAATCATTGCCATAACCTTTAGCATCCATGTTATCATCTGACATTTCTTTGTACCTTTTAAGTGTTAAATACTCAGAGCTTTATATTTCAAAGTGGCCTGTATCATACTATGAAGAGCACTTTGTTTCATCTTAATCACCTTGAGAAAAATGACCCAAGGTACTACCCTTAGATGCTCATAGGCACTTTCCTCATAAGTCCTGTTATTCTAAACACTTTAAATTATGAACTAGTAAAAGATTATTTTACAACTTCTGTGAATAGCATCTCAGTTTACTGAAAGGCTTTTTTACATAACCATGGATTCTTTTTTTTTGTCTTTAGAGTTGACTTTCTGTTTTCTGAAGTTACTTTAAGGATCATGTTTCAGAAGGAAAACAAACCTGGCCTAGAAACCACTTCAGCGCCTGTTTATCCAGCATGCAGAGTGAGGACACTATTAGGCGTGAAAAAACAATTTCATGGGTATTAGGCTATAGTTCCAGGGCTCACCTTCAAGGACTGAAGGTCTTAGGCTGCTGCTATGAGGATGTCAATGCCAGTGTCCCTGGGGAAGAGGCTAGATTGAATATTGCTGAATTTGTTTTCTGAATAAATATTTAGAAACAGCCACCCTTCACTTTTCATCTTTTTGCCTGCACACCTGATTAAACATTTATAAAAATAACTGCAAAGTGAAATTATCACCACAATGAGGACCAGATGCAATTGTACCTCCTGGAGAAGAGAGTGAAGTGGATGTGGAAGAAAAGCATGCAGGGATGATCAGGAAGGGAGGACACGTGGGGGCGATGAGAGATGTGTCTCAGCAGAAAGCTGGGGAGGTCATTCTGGAACCATTCCTGTCTCTCGACCAGGCCTGGCAGGCTCAGGCTGAGCCAAGAACTCATAAATACCTCTAGTAAGTGAGTTAATCATTTAATAAATATGGAAACTATGCATGGGCCTCAAGGTTAAAGGTGAATGGGCAGGGTTTCAGAAACAATTTCATTAAGTAGACAATAATAGACTACAACTAATAGCTTATGTTCCCACATTAAAACAAAAAACTGGTTCAAATGAACTAATGCACCCTGGGTTCAAAATAATAAAAAGATATTGGAAGACTGAGAAAAACTGAAACATTAAGATATAAGTAAAAGAACCATATGATATGCAGCACATAGCAAATATTGGAAAGTTACTTGTGTATATATTAATCTTGCTGAATAGAGATAGTTGTTCTATGAGGTCAGGGCCTTGTCTTCATCTTTCTGTTCCTCACAGTGTGTGTGATTAAGTTGAATCCAATACATCAGAATTCAATTCAATTCAATGTAACTCTGGCATTGTGGTTATGCATTGTGTATTCAGAAAAAAAATCAATAAAATTGTTTATAGTATCAATAATTCTTTACATTGGATTTAATTTACCTGCACCTCCAAATTGAGAAAAAGGAAATGATACACTCATTATTTAATAAGGTTAAAGTGTATGTATTAAGCAACTAGAAGAAATCCAGCTGTGATGTTTCACCCAACAAAGTCAAGTGGACTGAAAATAAAGAATTGCTAACAGCAGTAAAAACATCAAAACACTCAGAGGAGAGATTTTGTTCTAAGTGTTTTACATGTTAATCATCATAAAATCCTATATGGTAGGAACTGTTATTAACCTCATTTTACAGAGAAAGAAACGGAAGCGCAGAGAGGCCACATTACTTGTGCAAAGTCATACAACTTAGGCTCCAAATCTCTGCTGTGGACTACTGCGTGACTGTACTGTGAAATGGGATGGAATAAAGGCAGAAGCAAAATACCATGAAATTACAAGATAGGGAGTGTTTCATCTGACAAATTCAAGGAGGCCTTTATAAAAGAGGTGCCATGGAAGTTGGAAGAATAGGTTAAATTTCAGCAGGTGGTGAAGAAAGCATGTCTTTAAAACAATTGTGGACTTAGAGGAATAGAGGAAATAAAGGAGGATATTTCCAAAGAAAGAAAGGAATGAGAAAGAATATGGAGAAAGGGAAGCTCAAGGCTATTTGGGGAAACAGTGGATAAGGCAGTTTGGCTGAAGAGGTCATATGTATTGCTGATGCAGCACACCACCTGAGAAAAGTATGGACGAGGGAGGTATAAACTTGGCTCCTTAAGGCAGTAGAGGCAATGGGAAGCTATTGAAAACTGTTCAGCTAGGAAGTGACATGAGTAGAAAACTTTCATGGCTGCCTCTCTATCAAAAATTAGCCTCAAAACCTGGAAATCCATCCTGCCTGATCACTGAGTTTAGCTGGAAGTCAAGGTCAAATAGTATGAATTTCAAAAGACTCAGATCTTAGCTGTACAATTAGGCTATATTGTTTGCTTTCTTTTTTATGTGAAAGCACTATTGTAGTTTCTAATACATTGATAATTGTTTTTGATGATCAAAACATATGAAAATATTCCTGTCCTTATGGAGCATAGTTGGAGAAGATGCATATACAAGATAAAGTAGGTATAGCAAGGCATGGTGGCGTGCACCTACTCCCAGCTACTTAGGAGACTGAGGTGGGAGGATTGCTTGAGTCTGGGAGGTTGAGGCTGCAGTGAGCCATGATCACACCACTGCACTTCAGATTGAGTGGTAGAGCAAGATCCTGTCTCAAAATGAAAAAAAGATAAAATAGGTAAAAAGAATATAATTAAATACCAATTAAATAAATTACATATTAAATATCAAATAAATATTCCTTAAAGAATATTAATAAATATTCTATAATAATATTATAATCAATAATACTATTAAAAAGAATATATAAATTGTAGTGATGAAAGGAAAAAAAATAAGAAGGGAAGAGGGACAAAAAGGGTGGGCATGTTGAAATTTAGATGTGATTTCAGGAAAAGCTTCTCTAAGAAAGTGACCTTCAAGTAAAGACTTGAAGGAGTTGAGAAGGAATTGTGTGAATATTTAGGAGAAGAGCATTCTGGGAAGAGGAAAGAGGCAAGTGCAAAGGCCCTGGGGTGGAGGCATGCCTGGAATATCTGACGACAGAGGCCAAGAGGCTGGAGTAGAGAGAATAACGGTGTTAGTAAGTGGGATACAGTGAGTGACAGGCAGATCACATAAGCCACACAGGGCACAAGGGCACAGCTTTTACAGCTACTGTGGTTATGGAGCAGAGGATTAATATGATCTGACTGATACTTTAATTGGATCAGTTGGCTAATATGTTAAGAATGGGCTGTGAGGATAAGGGTGAGGTAGGAAGCAAAGTCAGGAAGCAGGATACTTGTTAAAAGTAGGGTGGTAGCAATGGAGGTGGTATTAAATTCTGAATATTTTTTGAAGATAGAGCCTATAGAATTTTCTAATAGATAAGACGTGGAGTGTAAGAGGAAGAGAGAAGTCAAGAACAGCACTATGGATTTTTGCCTGCTTGCCTGGATTATGGAAGGATTATGGGAGGAGCTGTATTTTTTGGTAGTGGTGGAGGGAGAGTTATCAAGGGCTCAGTTTTGGATGGGATTAGTTGGAGATGTCTATTGGACATTCCAGTAGACATTTCAGATAGGAAGGCTGATATAAGATCTGGAGTTCAGGAAAGGGATTTAGGCTAGAGACACACATACTGGTGTTGTAGCACATGGATGGTATTAAAGCCATAACCTCGATGAGATCACCCAGGGAGTGAGTGTCCATAGGAATGAGGAGGCCCAAGTACTGATCTATGTGTGCTGAACAATCAGGGATTGGAAGGATGAGGACAACCAGCAGAAGAAGCTGAGAAGGAATGACCAGGGAGGTAGGAGGAAAACCAAGTGAGTGTGACCTCCTAAAAGTCAAGAGAAGAAAAGGTTTCAAGGAGAAGAAAGTTATCACCTGGGTCAAATGTTGCTGATGGGGTGAGTCAGATGGGACCAAACTTAGCAACACGGAGGCCGACATGACATGGAAAAGAGCAGCCAAGGTCAAAAGGAGAGAGTGTAGCTGTGTTGAAAGGCTGACCTTTTAGCAATATCATTCTCTTGGCTGAGCATCTTCTTAGGTGAGTGCCTGGTGGAGAAAAAGCCCCTTTTAAAAGAGCACTTCCAGGGAGCTCTGGCCTTGCCTGGCTTTCACGATGTGTTCGTTTGTGGATTTAAGTGTTTTCTTGCCAGTAAATTCATTGACTGAACCCTCCTTTGGGCCAAGCCATGGTTCTAGATGTTGCGCTGGTGAGGGTAGAGGAAATTCAGAGAAATAGAAGACGTTATGCCAGTGGTCGCTATAGTGCCCATCACACTGCCCCTTCCCTCACTTCTGGAAACATGTGTCTCTGAGGTTAGGATGTGGCTAAGGCTACCTTACCCCCAACCAAGAGCAGGCAAGTGACCTAGGTCTGGCTAAACAGAATGGCGCCTGCCACAGTGAATGGTTCAAGGACCATGCAGCCATCATCTCACCAAAAAGTTCCACCCTCTTGTCCAATGGTGTGTGCCTGGCTTGGGGAGTTGTGGGGTGAGTGGGGCGAGTGGGCTGGAATGGGGAGAAGTCTTCAGCTCCCCCTAGAGGCCAAAAACTGTCAATGCACATGAGCCAGGAGGCTGGGTGGCTTCCGGAGGGCAAATGGCAGGTTCCATTCCATCGAGGAGTGGGCAGTTGTTACCGCGGGGAGGTCCCTGGCAGAAGGGCAAGTCACATGGGGAACCTCCCTTTCCGACTGGCTCCCAACAGCTGACTCAGTAAGTACTTCACTGGAGCGACCTCAAGAGCGGCCTGGCTGTTCTGCATTATCAGCATCCACTACAAAGCCACATGATAAATGACGGCCTGTTTCCTCGCTTCTGTTTGTAAGGGCATCACAAAAGGACATCACACTCAACAGACGCGCTGGGCCAGCTCTCCCCCTGCCCGCAGCCTCCACCCCGCCACGAGGCGCTCCCCAGTGTGTGATTGATCACGGGGTTGGCACAACTCCAGCCCTCGCTGCGGGGAGAGGAAGGCTGGGCAGTGGGGATTAAAGGGGATGGAAAAGTTAAAAGTGAGAATTTTTATTTTTGCAATGTGCTCCTCTGCTAACCATTAGTTCGAAGCTTCCTGAATGGAAACAAATCAGGAAATAGCAGTGGGACTAATAAACTCTTACTGGGGAACAGCTGGGGATAGCACTGGGGATCATGAATAATACCACTATTGTGTGGGACCTTGGGCCATACGTGAACTTGGCTAATATTCATGTTTCTCCCAATATCCGCATAGTAGTCCCACAGTTTATTTTTCTGGACAATGAAAGTGTAATTCCGGCTGCGCACAGTGGTTCATGCCTATAATCCCAGCCTTTGGGAGGCCGAGGTAGGAGGATAGCTTGAGACCAGGAGTTCAACACCAGCCTGGGCATCCTAAGAAGACCCCCATCTTTATTTTTTTAAAAAGGAAGTGCAATTCCAAAGGTTAAGTGACTTGTCCAAAGTCATACACAATGAATCAAGACAGAGCAAACACTTGAAATTGTGTTCTTGCAGTATAGTTTCTTCACCCCTCCAAGCAGGGTGTTCACTATGTGCTTGATTCTCCTGGCTGTGTCCTCCTGTTACCCCTTCTGCCAGGGGAAATCCAGCTCATTGTAGTCTCAGCTCACATGGCTGACCATATTACTTCTTGACGGTAAGCCCTGGAACCCGATTGCTTTCTCAGGTGATTGACCTGATCAACCTGATACTGCCTTAAGCAAAAGCACATCAGACCTTAAAATATTGTACTGTTGTCTTTTATTCTCTTCTCCTTCTCTTTGTGGTAGGGACTTTTGTTATCTTGATCTTCCAATTAAAAACTTTGTTTTTCACATTGATTTTAGCTTCTCTTTTTGTTCCGTCACTCATGTATTTGTTCATCAAATGAATTTATGAAGCATCAATGTTTACTGAGCACTTACTATGTGCCAGGTGCCATGCTAAGTTCTGGAAGTACAGTGGCCCAATTTAGTCTGGGGGATTAGAAAATCTTTCCCTGAGAAGGACTGACTAAGCTGGGACTTGAAGAGTGAGTAGGATTTAGCCAGGTGAAGAGAGGGCCAGAAGAGTATTGCAAGGCAGCAGATGTATACATTTAAGCAGTAAAAGGCAGGGCCCCTTAGAGAAATTTTGATGCCTTCAGTAAGCAAACAGGGGACTCAGAAAAATACAACTCTAGAGGAAGGAAGGCTGCTGGGGAGTGTTGACTGTCTCCCAAGAACACTGGTGCATTAGTCCATTCTCACACTGCTATAAAGAACTGCCCGAGACTGGGTAATTTGTAAAGGAAAGAGGCTTAATTGACTCACAGTTCAGCATGGCTGGGGAGGCCTCCGGAAACTTACAATCATGGCACAAGGTGAAGGGGAAGCAAGGCACCTTCTTCACAAGGTGGTGGGAAGGAGCAGCGCTGAACTAGGGGGAAAAGCCCCTTATAAAACTATCAGGTCTTGTGAGAACTCACTCAGTGTCACGAGAACAGCATGGAGGTAACCACTCCCATGATTCAACTACCTCCCGTTGGGTCCCTCCCACGACAAGTGGGGATTTGGGGAACTACAATTCAAGGTGAGATTTGGCAGGGGACACAGCCAAACTGTATCAACTGGGAAGCTATGAGGGTTGTAAATACACAAGCTTCTAGCTCACCCTCTCTTATTCTAGAACTTTAATGGCTATGAGAAAGAAAGCCAAATGTGTTTTAAAAAATCACCTGAATACCAGGTGTGTTTTTTCAAAACACCCCCTTCCCCAAGAGGAAGAGGTAGATGTGACTCTGCCTCTTTAACAATGGGGTGTTAATTCACAGATGATTACAGTAAATTCATCAACCCCATGGAGGGAGGGGAGGGTCAGTTCTGTGAGGTGTTGGTCATCATTTAGCTAGATCTAATTTCTAGAGTGGCCCTGAACAGAAAATGGTTAAGGGAACTCCAGGGACCAAGGTGATCAAGAGAAGGGCATTAGGCAACAAGCAAAGTCAGGAAGGAGCAATTCAGTCTGAAAGTTCTGTGAGCCAAGGCCAGATTCCAGGAGAGCTTCAGAAGGCACTGAGCCATACTTGTAACTGTAAGGGGATTCAAAACACACGGGAATGGGGCCCCTTGTCTCCAACTGATTTGTCTTGGGTGTGCCCTTTGTATTCCAGGTCTCATTCTCCACTCAGAGAGTGGAATCTTGGAAGCTGTTTCCTTTTGTTGAGCCTTTAACCTTTCCTTTCACTCCAGCTCACCCCAGTTCCAAAAGCTGCCCGTTTTTTCATCAAAGAAACCATTTCATCATTGCTCCTTCTGCTTCAAAGTCATTCTCTCTGCTACCCACAGAGAATAACTAACTGCTGCCTTGTCTCAGACCTTCCTGACAGTGAAAGAGAGAGACACCAGATCTTGCTGTCAACAAATTATCATGGTCCTGCCTCAGGGCCTTTGCTCAGGCTGCTGTGCCAGCCTGGAAACTTTATCAACATATCTGCCTAGCTACTACCTTCATAGTAAACCTGTGCTCAAATTTTACCTTCTTCCTAAGGCCTTCTCTATTATATTTGATACCTTACTTGCCCAATCCCCCTACTCCACTTTACTTTTTCTTTTTTTATATGCCTATCTTATAGCATATAATCTAACTTGTTTGCTATGTTTATTGTTTATTTCACCTAACTAGACTATAAAGTCACTGAGGGCATGGGTGTGACCCCAGAGCATAGAGTAGTGCCTGGCTGCTGATTAAGTATCCATTGAGGGATGAATACTCTTTCGGCCAGATAATGCATTACCTTCCCCATGACTACCTTTGCGCTTATTGGCAGTGGATGCTGATATCATCAAGGTGCACTGTGTTATGTGGAGGTATCATCTCTGCTCCAGCGTCCTCTGAAGTATTCTTGATATTCAGCACATTCCTCTTGGACACATAGGAATAAAACAAAGGATAAATAATTAATCTCTGATAAGCATCAAGGATTAAAGAGAAAAGGGTTGATGCCAATAGTCAGATTTGTAAACAAATGCTTTTTAAGTGGGGGTAGATTTCTGAGCCCTGAGAACTGTCCCTTGGTATGCACTCTCATGAAGTCAGAAGGTGGCAAGCCAGCAAACATGGACCACACTGCAATCAACAAGGTCAGCAAAGAATTTACATGCAGGAAATAATCTATTTTTAATATTGCAATTGCTTTCCTGTTTTCCTTTATTCCAAATGTTACCACAGGAGCCCAATTCCAAGAGTTTTGTTTGAATGCTTTCCTCTCCTATTTTTCTTTTTTAAATTTGGATGCGACCTTGTATTTCCAGAGAGCAAATGTTCTCTTGTTATTTTAAGAAAACCAGGAGGCTGGGTCATCTGTCAGGCTGAACAATGCTGGACGGATCTAAAGTGTTGGGGTCCCAAGGGTGGTGATTCTAAGTGGGAAGGCTGAGAGTGAGCTCCCTCTGGGGAAATGTAAAGGATATGCAACAAGCAAAGGGTTGAATTTGTGCTGGGTGAACCAACCCAGAGAAGCAGGAGATGCATTGCCAAGCTGGCAGAACTTGCAGTGAGTATCCAATAGTCTAGCCCCCACCCCACTCCTACCTCACCACATCCCTGTGGAGTTGAAGAAAGACATTCCTTTCATGCCCAAAGCAGTCCAAGCCCCTCCTAGATTTTTCTGGCTAATTATCTGTTCTTCAACGGAGGTTTTGTAGACCTTGTATTTTCCGAGCACTAAGATTGCAAAGTTTTGGCAACTGTTTGATGATCACTCAGCAATGAAACCTGTTTGCTTTATCTTTTGATGATTAGCCCTTTGCAGTGCCATGGTTGGCAAAGGCTGGGAGGGAACAGAAGCAAACATGGTCAAGAGATTTCCTGAACATAAATTATTTCTTGTAATACAATTAACATGGAGCTACTTCTTGGCCTGGCTGATGCAAAGTTCACTGCGTCCCAAAGCCCAAGGCTTGTCCTCACCTCGGTGTGGCTGAAGGAGTGGAGTTGAGTTGATGGATTCTTGATCCTTCTTGGAGTCTAATCCCTCATCTTCAAGTGGCCTCCTTGGCTCCAGGTTATGCACCATTTCAGCTCTGTGGCAGCAGTCCCAAGCAAGGCACTTCCCTCTCTGGGAAGCAGTCCCTGGACTTCCTGCCTTAACCTTGCAGATGTTTCCGTAATTTCTCCTGGAAGTCTGGTGCCTCTGCGAGCCCTAGATTCTTGCCTGCAACCTCTTTCTGTGTCTCGTGTTTGGCTTCTCTGAGTCATATTCAGATGCCCAGGTTGGGTCCCTCTTTGCCAATGGCTGGCTCTACCTATTTTTCTAGTGATTTTGGCAGACTCCTGAGAGGAAAGGTTTCATAGAACAGAAGGACTTTAAGCACACTCCTCTTTCACAAAGGCAAGGATTAGCATAGTAACTCAGATAGGAGTGACTTCTGGGTACCCGACCCAGAACTTTTCATATTCAAAATTATTTCGCATGTTAACCGATTAATCCAAGTGGAGTTGAACAGTAAGCAACACTATCCTCTACTAGAAGAGAGAACCTGCTGAGGTTAAATAATTCATCACTGGTCAGGGCAGAAGCCCAGGGAAGTGATCTCACTATCAGTAGCATCTCCAGAGCAGGAGTTACGTTTTAGGAAAACAAAGCCTCCCACCTTCTAAGAACCAAGCATACAACCCCTTGTTCTAGTCACTTAGCACTGTTATCTCAGGTATCCATGTACCTTCAAAATGTTATTAGTTGAGCCATAATTGGCCTATTAATATCACATGCCTTGTTCTACAAAGAATATATAGAAAAAATACATAATAAAATACAAATTGAAAATTAAATAGCAGCACCAGATAAATGAAATTAGAACAAGTGCAGAAGGGAGATGAGAAAACCCAAAAGATCTTACACACTTGCAACGACTGAGCAGTAAATTTGCCTCAGAGCTTCCTCATGGTCAAAGCAGAGAAGGAAACATGGTCATTTATTATGCACAAATGGAAAAATAGCTTTTCCTCAGCAAATGATGTATTTTGCTTTTAGTTCTGAAGGAGGTGTCTCACGAAGGGTTTTAGCAAATGAAGTAATGATTTTTATACAGTTATCTACTTCATAATAATTCTATTAAGTGAAACCTTGGGTAGGTTATGGAACCTCTCGGAACAGTGGTTTGCCATTGTGCCCATCCACTTTAGGGAATCCATCACCCATGCCTCAGCAGAGCTGAAGCTGATTTGGTTTGATGTATGTATCCAAAGACTTCATGTGTGAAGCTCATGTGTGCTAGGTTTTCTGGGAATATAAGATTTAAAATACATATATGGCTTTTGTTCCTTGGGTCCACAGCTCAGCGATGGGGAAATACACAAATAATTGTGTATACATTATACAAAGTAGCTTATTGTCTTAGTTGGTGAAGGTTGCCATAATAGAATACCATACATTGAGTGGCTTAAACAACAGAAATTGATTTCCCATAGTTGTGGAGGCTGGGAAGTTCAAGATTAAGGTACCAGCTTATTTGGTTCCTGGTGATGGCCTTCTTCCTGATTTGTAGGTGGCTGTCTTCTCATTGTGTCTCACATGGTGGAGAACAGAGAGAGGAAGCAAGTTCTCGGGTCTCTCCTCATAAGGGCACTAATCCCATTCATAAGGGCTCCTCCTTCATGTGCTAATCACCTTCTATCCAAAGGCCCCACCTCCTACTGCCATCAGCTTGGAGGTTAGGATTTCAACATATGAATCTGAAAACACAAAAATTTATCCCTAACACTTGTGTTTAATTTCATTATGTGTTTAATGATCAAAGGGCTGCAAGGTATCCTTGTGATATAACTGTGTTATGAGGCTGGGCCTACATGTCTCTGAAATTACTCAGGAATGAAACAGCTACAGATCCCAGGATTCTTTCTTACTAACTTGGTAAGATTTATGCCAATCCCTAACCCGACCTCTCTAGCCAGGTGCTCAGAGCTCCCTGTAGGCAGACCTGGGCCACATGCCCACGCGGGGGGTCTGGGTATGCTCCATTAAACCACAGAAACTGTGACAAGGGAGGTGCAATTGTCACCGGGAAGATGTGGGTTCTATTACCAAAATAAGGGCTTCCGGGAAGCCCAAAGCCACAAATGTCTACTACCTGTCTTTTTCCTTTTCAAACACAGTTTATATTTGCTAATCTGGATAATTTAGTTTCTTCTGAGATCCGCGTGACCCAGAATCAGTTACTATTTTTAGCTGAATTTGGGGAAGACACAGAGGACATATATCGTTTACTTTTCTTATTATTGGGAGAGAAATAGTTAACTATAATGAAGTGGCAATTGTACTTCCTTTTCTGGCAAAAGCAGCTTAATTTATAAAATGTTTCCTATCACCTGGCTGCTGTTACCAAGGGAGCTTGGTGGAAACCTTCCAGCACTTGTGTAATTCCTTAAATCCTGCACTATATTAGCCACCAAACCCTTCTTGGGTCACTTGACCCCAAAGAGCAAGACTGAATAAAAAACATATACACTAAAAGACTTACTGTGAAAAATTCATCAGCTCTTGATATGAGTTATGGCATAGGACCAAGGAACACTTTCACATGTATACAGGGTAGGGGGGAGCCCTCTTATGAATATGCAGTGAACCCAAGGGAACCTGGAGACTGCATCTTTCACATAAATTATTTTCTTCTCCCAACGTGGATTAGATGTTCACTCTCACTCAGTTTCATACTGCAAGTGTGAGAGGATAGGCGGCTTGATGAAACTCCTCAGAGATCTGTCTCTCTGTTCAGAACACATGGTAATGTGTTGAATATTTGTACAAGTCGGGGGAATGTACGAGTAGTGGCACAAGCAATGTGAAGTGAAGAACCATCTTCAAATATCATTTTTTTCCAAAGCCAGTTTTCTCCACTGCATATGTAATATGTCACTATTGAAACACATACTTGAGATGTGTTTACATATATTCAGAACAGACTTACCTACCCAATTTTATAGTAGTCTAGAAATCCCTTTTCCCCCCAAGATCCACTTGAAAAATATTCCCTAAGGTATCCCTTTTGAATCTCAAATTCAACATGTCTAAAAGATCTCAGAATTGGCTGGGCGCGGTGGCTCAAGCCTGTAATCCCAGCACTTTGGGAGGCCGAGACGGGCGGATCACGAGGTCAGGAGATCAAGACCATCCTGGCTAACACAGTGAAACCCCGTCTCTACTAAAAAAAATACAAAAAACTAGCCGGGCGAGGTGGCGGGCGCCTGTAGTCCCAGCTACTCCAGAGGCTGAGGCAGGAGAATGGCGTGAACCCGGGAGGCGGAGCTTGCAGTGAGCTGAGATCCGGCCACTGTACTCCAGCCTGGGCGACAGAGCGAGACTCCTTCTCAAAAAAAAAAAAAAAAAAAAAAAGATCTCAGAATCATCTCTTCTCTCCTCATTCCCTTTTCTCTAACTGTGTATCAATCTTCTTGTTTACCAATCTGTCTTCCCTTCAATAAGTGTCTACTGAGCTCCTTCTGGGCAGCCATTACTAGGCAAGGCAACAGGTATATGATGAGGAGAAATAGGAGGCACTGTCCCTGCTTATGAAGGTTCCTACCTGATAGAGGAGACAGTTGTTACTCAAACAATCATAGGCATAAATGAGAAAGTATAAACATACCAAGATCTAAAAGGAGGAGTAAGCCCAGTTGATCTTTCCCTCATAATTACCCCTGAGTCTATTCCTTCTTCCCCTTCACCACGGCCAAAAGCCTTGGTCATTTCACATCTATATCACACCAAAGACCCTCTGCTCTACTCAGCACAATGTAAGTACTCATCATTGCCAATACATCTTGTACCTTTTTGCTTGGGTATCTTGTTCTTTGAATTGTTTTTCCTATTTGACCCACTCAGCATCATTATCTATCCAAATTCTACCAGTCTGTAAGATTCAGTAGAAGTGTGACCTCTTCTTTGAATCTGTCCTGTTATCTCCAGTGAGAATGGATCCTCTACCTCCTGCCAAGAAGGATTTTTTTTGTCCTCATCTTTGGTGGCATTTCTTACATACTGTGGTCATTGGTGTGCATCTTCTGCCCTGTTCATTTATAAGTGCCTGAAGTGCAAGGACTCAATGTAGCAGTCATCTGTGATTCTTTTGGATGTGTCAGCACCTGAAGCTCCTTCCTACATTTAAAAAAATGAGTTTCTGTTGGAGATCCAAATCACCTCTTTCTTGTGGAAGCTTCCAGACCTTCATATTCCCAGTCTTCCTTGTAGTTAGGGTGTGGATGTGTGACTTATATTTTTCCAAACAGATGGCCCAAGTTAGGTTTTGAATGGAGAGCTAATGTTGCAAACAGCAAGGACTCTCTGGTGAGCTACTCAATATCCTTTTATAAACCCCTTTTCTGCTTACCTCAGTTTCTTAGTCTATACATATTGCTGTAATAAAATATGTTATTTTAGACTGGGTAATTTATAAGTAATAGAAATGTGTTTCTCACAGTTCTGGAGGCTGGCAAGTCCAAGATCAAGGCACCAGCAGGTTCAGTGTCTGGTGAGGTCCCCGTCTTTTCTTTCAAGATGGCACCGTGGACACTGCTTCCTCCACATGGGGAGGAATGCTGTGTCTTTGCCCACTCAAGCCCTTTTATAAGGCACCAATAGGGGGTGAATTTCTCATGACCTAATTACCTTCTGAAGTCCCCATTTCTTAATACTATTGCATTAGGGATTATGTTTCAACATGAATTTTGGAACGACTCGAACATTCAAATCATAGCACTCAGTCAGTCTATTTTAGTTTCCAAAGATACTAGCACAGAAGCTCAATCATTGAAGGAACTTTATAAAGATTTGTGGAGTGAATACATAAGTGAATTTATTATTGATAGCTATAAGAGCATCTCTAAGATTGGGTTTCCTCATCCATAAGTAAGTTAATAATTCCTACTCCAAAAGAATGCTGCAAGGATTGAATGAAACAATGTATGCACAGTAACTAGCACATAGTAAATAACCAGTAAAGGGTAGTCATTATTGGTAGAAATAGGGATCTGATGATGGTGATAAGAAAAATCAATGAAAAATTGATGAGTTAATAAATCAATGAATGCCCCATGCTTGCAACAGAAGAAGAGAGTCCTTCCCTGAGTGACAGATGGAAGGATCTCTTTCTCGGGGATGTATCACCTCGTCTTCTAAACTTGCTTCATATAACCGATATTCAAACATTGGTTGCCTTTGTGTTTCCATGAAATCTGGAGGTTGTATGTATAGGCTTGTCACCTAGATGGACCAGTAAATGGAACTCTGTGTGAACAGCTCACTTGAGAGTACACACTTTTTGCAACATTACTTGAACTTGAGATTCTCAGGAAGAGCCAGCATTTGATGCAGGAGTCCAACATCAGAAAAAACAAAGTTAAAATACTCTTGGCACCAAATCCTGAGCTAAAAAGAGAAGTTTTTCAAAGAACTGGAGCACCCCTTGCAGGACAATAAAGGAACTTGAAGAATAAGAGTCGAAAATTCTCAGAACGGCAACTATGTACTCCAAGGAAGAGAAAGCAAGAGTTTAAGCAAATAGCAAGGAGAAAAAAAGCTCCCAGCTGGCTGGATAGTGAGGAGGCAGACACAGATGGATGCTCTGAAGCCAGCTGCTGAGACATAAAAGACAGGCTTAAAACTGTATGACATGGCAAGAAAGACCACTGGTCAAACGTTTGTCTGTTATACCTCTATCAAACATACGGTTCTATCTCTCATATTCTCATATCCAGAGCCTGAATTTTTGATGGTTTGTTCATCATGGATTTTTTCCATAGATTTCGATTTCTGCAACATATTTTATTACAATATTTGTCTTGATGGTAAGTTTTTTGGTGTCCTCTTAAATGTCGCTTCTCATTCACTTCACCCTGGTTCTGGTCTTGCCTATGCCATTGATCGTTGGGAAATACTCCCATATATGGTCACATTCACCCTCATAGCAACCCAACAGGTAGGTATCACTAGCTTCATTTTGTGGTGTAACAAACTGAGCAAACTGAGACAGATTAAGTGCCTGCCAAACTTTATGCAGTCAATTGAATAGTTCAACCTGTTCAAGTTGAAGTTGAACACAGGCTACATTCTTTCCACCAAAGCATAGCTGCAGTCCAAGGCAATAATACAAAGACACTATAGGGAATCAGGTAAGAATGGAGTGAAATACATGAATAAAATTCATTTGAAGAAGTATTATAATTGAAATGGAGATCATGAGATGCTTAATGCAAGGTGACTGTAGGGGTCCGAGCAGTATTGCTTTCCATGGAGTATTTGATAGGTAACTCTCGAAAAGTTCGTTGAATCAAATATTTTCACTTTTGTTATTCAATATTCTTTGTTTCAAAGAAACACCTTTCTCAACAACTTATTTAAGCCATTGACTAGATTTGGCATGCAAACCAGTTCAATGTGTCAAAATCCTACTTGTGGCCGGGTGCGGTGGCTCATGCTTGTAATCCCAGCACTTTGGGAGGCCGAGGCGGGTGGATTACCTGAGGCCAGGGGTTCAAGATCAACCTGGCCAACATAGTGAAACCCCATCTCTACTGAAAATACAAAAAGCGTTAGCTGGGCACGGGGGTGGGCGCCTGTAATCCCAGCTACTTGGGAGGCTGAGGCAAGAGAATCGCTTGAACCCAGAAGGCAGAGGTTGCAGTGAGTCGAGATTGCACCATTGCACTCCAGCCTGGGCAACAGGAACAAAACTCCATCTCAAAACAAAAACCAAAAAAAATCTACTTGTGCACTCCTGGTCCATCATAGCAACCTGCTTTAAGTATTCATTTCTTCCTTAGTTAAAACCAGGAATTAGTTTCCCTTGGATACACACCATCAAAGCCATTTTAAATTAAATTTCTGGGAAACTTGGCAGAATGCAGGAAGAAATATTTGATTAGCCAATCTTCATGAGAATGATATTCATAAGTTGTGTGGAAAAATTGTTTTCATTATTTAATGAAATAGCTCATTCTCTCTTATACGCTTATCCACAGAGAACTTTCTAAAGCATATAAACAATAATCTGAAAAAAAAAATCTCAAGACATTTGGGTTTTGGCCACAGGTAGAAATGCCCCCCAGATAGCCCTTGCAATGCAATCTTTCACACTAAGTATATTTAGGAAAGCAGAAGGCTCTCCCTTTGAAGAGCTTAGTTTGGAATTTTAAAAGTGCAGCCTCTCATTCAGGAGACTGGTGGATAAATATACGTCATAGAAGACCCACGAAAGGGAAAGCCTCATCAGCTTCTTCACACATGTGGTTTTCATCTGGGTTTCAGCGATGCTAAGAGAATTCAGATTTATACATGAATTCTATTTGTGTTGTTCAATTTTCAGTGCAGAGACAACAGTTATTTACATGAAATGAATGCATGGAAAAAGTTGTTTCGAGAAAAATGGTTGTGATTGTGATATTCTCTGTAGATACCCCTGGGGAATTGGTTGTTATTAAATATTATTGAATAACATAGTTAAATATTCCCAAAGGGAAAGTTTTATATAAATTAAATGTCCCCAATGAACTGTTCATTATTTATTTATTTGATACATATTGATGGTTTAGGAATGTTCTAGGAGCTGGGGATATAGCAGTGACTAAGGCAGGCCACATCCTTTTCCTCTTGAAGCTTACGTTCTAAGGAAGAGACAGGCTGCTGTGGTTTAGATTTGTGTCCCCACCCAAATCTCATGTTGAATTATATAGCAACATATATTGGAGGTAGGGCCTGGTGCGAGAGGATTGGATCATGGGGGTGGATTTCCCCCTTGCTGTTCTCATGATAGTGAGTGAGTTCTCTGGAGATCTGGTTGTTTAAAAGTGTGTGGCATCTCCCCCTCTCTCTCTTCCCTCCTACTCCAGCCATTTAAGATGCGCCTGGTTCTCCTTCACCTTCCGCCATGATCGAAAGTTTCCTAAGGCCTCCCCAATCTGTACAGCCTGCAGAATGGTGAGTCAGCTAAACTTCTTTTCTTTATAAATTACCCAGTCTCTCATATTTCTTTACAGTAGTACAGGAACAAACTATTAATAGTACATGGACTATAAGAAAACAATTAATGGAATGATATAATTTCAGGTGAAACATGAAAAACATAAATCAGGGTTAGTGACAGAGATTGATGGGATGGTTAGTCAGACTATTGCAGCAGGGTATCCTGGGAAGATCTTTCTAAAAAGGTGACACTTGATCAGATACCTGGATAATATGAATGCTTAAGCTGTGTGAGAATCTGGAGGATGTCTTCCAAATGGAAGAATCTTTTAGAATGTGAACTCCAAGAGACGAGAAACTTGGTTGTGTTCACTGTTGCATCCTCATGTACTCTGCATTTGATACATCCTTGTTGAATTTTTGCTCATGCAAAGACCTTGTTGTGGGAATGATTAAACAGAGCAGCAGGTTGGAGCTGAGGGAGCAGGGGAGGAGTCAAGTTGTAAAGTTGTCATTGTTCCCAGTGTCTTTACTAATAGAGCCTCTTTCAATCTCAAAACTGCCTGGTTTGGATGGGTAAATTATATATCTACTTTCATAAAAGGCTATGGTAAGGAGTTTAGACGTAATTTGTGATGAGAAGTCACTAGAAGACTTTGAGTAGGGGAGGGAGCAGTGTTATTTTCTCTGTTAAAAATAGATCTTTAGGGAGGTAAATATGTTTTGGAGGTGGTGGTTGGGGAGTGTTAGGTAATAGTGGAAATGGGGTGACCAGTGAGGGGTAGGTAATTGCAATGATCCAGGTGAGAGATGATAGTGACATGGACTAGGGTGATAGCTGTGGAGGTGATAAAAGTGGGCAGATTGGGAATATAATTTAATATAAAGATGGTAATCTTGTTGAAGATTTTAATGTGTAGTAGTAGACAAAGAGAAACCAAAGAAAACTCCTAGGGTTCTGGAGACACTGTAGGAGACACATTATTGGACAATGAAGTAAATGAACCTTCTACTCTCGCAGATTAAATTTGAGATCCCCAGTGAATATTAAGGCAGAGATACTGAGGAAGAAGTTGTATGTGAGGTTTGGATGCCTGGTAAGGATGTGGAATTAATCAGTATATAATTAATATTTAAAGCCATTGGACTGAATAGGATTTCCTAGGAACTGAATGAGGACTGGGTCTTGGAGCACTGCAGCATTTACAAAAAGCTTCTTTCATTCCTAAAGAAGCTAATGATGTCTCAAAGGACATTGAGATATACGAGTAATTAGGAAATTAGTAGGAATAAATAAACACAAATGGGTCTTAGGTTAAAGTCAAACATCTTAAGCCTAAAAAATTTATAATTAGAAAAAAGAATGTATTTTTTAAAGAAAGGAGAGAAGGAAAGAAAGAAAGGAGAAAAGAAGCACACAAGATAAAACTATAATCAGTTGAAAACATAAAATAAGGCAGAAATAAGTTATAGTATTAAAATCATTATAATGAATACAAATGGTTTAATTGTATCAATATAAAGGGAGAATTTCAGAATAATAAAATATCATAACAGTATGTCTGTAAGAAACACACTGAAATATATAGGATATCAAAAATTTGAAAATAAAAGGTTGTAATAAGCCATATCAGATAAAACATGAATCACATTAGATGGGATGGGATTATAATACTTGATAAAACAGAATTCAAGGTAAAACATGTCATAAGAGACAAAGAGGATGTATCTTGGATAAAAGAATATGGAGTAATAACATGTAAACATTAATAAACCATATAAATACCTATGAAGTAAACTATATAACCTCAAGAAATACCATGCAGCAACTTGAAAAGCTTCAGGGAGAATTACTAAGTCAACTATTATAATTGGAAGTGTTAACATTTCCCTCGCAAAAATCATAGATTAAATACACAACAAATAATCAGAGCTTTAGAATATGTGAATAATATAATTAATGACCTTTAAACATTGCATATGCATACACATAGACACACATTCTTTTTCTCCATTTAGTTAATACACTAAAGGAAAATATAGCTATTTGTAAGCATACATGGAACTTTTACAAAACTTTTAATTATCATTTTTTAATTTATAAAAATGTATGGGGTACATGTAAAAGTTGTTACATGTTTATAATGTATAGTGATCAAGTCAAGATATTCAGAGTATCTATCACCCAAGTACAATGCATTTTTGTTGTATAATCACTCTACTCTGCTACCAAACATTGAATTTATTTTTCCTATGTAACTGTGTGTTTATACCTTTTAACTCACTTCTCTTCACTCTCCCCACTACATCCCACTCACCTTTCTCAGTCTCTGTCTTCTGTCTTTTCACTCTTTACTTCCATGTGATACAATTTTTTAGTTCCCACATATAAGTGAGAACATGTGATATTTGTTTCTTTGTGCCTGCCTTATTTCACTTAATATAATGACCTCCAGTTCCATCCACATTACTTCAAATGACATGATTTCATTCTGTTTATGGCTTGATAGTATTCCATTGTATAACATATACACCTCATTTTTAAAATCCAACCATCTGTTGATGAATACTTAGGTTAATTTCATACCTTTGCTATTTTGAATAGTGTTGTAAACAAATAGGACAGTGCAGTTATCCCTTTCATATACTGATTTATTTTCCTTTGGGTAGATACTCAGTTGTGGGATTGCTGGATAGAATGGTAATTCTATGTTTAGTTTCTTGAGAAATCTCCATATTGTTTTCCAGAGTGGCTGTATTCCCACCAGCAGTGTCAGAATGTTCTCTTTTCTCTGCGTCCTCACCAACATCTGTTATTTTTTGTCTTTTAAATAAGTCATTCTGATTGGAGTAAGATGAATAGCTCATTGTGGTTTTGGTTTGCATGTCTCTGATGATTAGTGATGTTGAGTATTTTTTGGCCATTTGAAAGTCTTCCTTTGAGAATTGTCTATTCATGTCCTTTTCCCTCTTTTTAATGGGATTTTTTTTCCTGTTGAATTCCTTGTACATTCTGGATATTAGTCCCCTAATATTGGAAAATATTTGAAATGGTTTTTTTCCCATTCAACAGGTTGTTTCTTCTATCTGTTGATTATTTCTTTTGCTGTGCAGAAGCATTTTAGCTTAATTACATCCCATTTCTCTGTTTTTGTTGCCTGGGCTTTTAAGGTCTTAATCATAAATGTTTTGCCTCAACCAATGTTCAGAAGAGTTTTCCCTAGGTTTTCTTTTCGTAGTTTTATAGTTTCAGGCCTGATGTTTAAGTCTTTAATCTATTTTGAGTTGATTTTTGTATATGTCACTAATAGGGATCCAGTCTGATTTTTCTGCATGTGGCTATCCCATTTTCCCAGCACCATTTATTGAAGAGGGTGTCCTTTCCCCAGCATAAGTCCTTATTGCTTTTGTCCAAGGTCAACTGGCTCTAAATATGTAGCTTTATTTCTGGGTTCTATATTCTGTTCCATTAATCTACGTGTCTATTTTATACCAATACCATACTGTTTTGGTTACTATAACCTTCTAATATATTTTGAAGTCAGATAATGTGATGCCTCAAGCTTTGATCCTTTTTTATTAGTATTGCTATTGATATTAGGGCTATATTTTTGTTTCATATGCATTTTAGAATTGTCTTTTTCTAATTCTGTGAGGGATGATGTTAGTATTTTGGTAGGGATTGCATTGAATCTGTAGATTGCTTTGAGCAATATAATCATTTTAAGGATATTAATTCCTCTGATCCACAAGCATGAATATTTTTCCATTGATTTGTGTCATCTTTAATTTCTTTCATCAGTGTTTTTGTAGTTTTTCTTGTAGAGGTCTTTCACCTCCTTGGTTAAATATATTCCTAGGTGTTTTAATTTTCTGTAGCTACTGTAAACAACATTGCCTTCTTGATTTCTTTCTCAGCCTGATCATTATTGATGTATTGAAACATTACTAATTCTTGTACATTGATTTTGTATCCTGCAACTTCGGTGAACTCACTTATCAAATCTAAGGGTTTTTTGGTAGAGTCTTTAGGTTTTTCTAGATATAAGATCACATTATGAGCAAAGAAGAACAATTAGACTTTGACTTTTTCACTTTGGATGCCTTTTATTTCTTTCTCTTGCCTGATTGCTACAGCTTGAACTTCTAGAACTATGTTGAATAGGAGTGCTGGAAGCAGACATTCTTGTTTTGTCCTTAGAGGAAACGCTTTCAACTTTTCCTCATTCAGTATAATGTTAGCCATGATTTTATCCTATATGGTCTTTATTATGTTGACAGATATTCCTTCTATGCCTAGTTTGTTCAGAGTTTTTATCATGAAGTGATGTTGAATTTTATCAAATGCTTTTTCTGTGTCTACTGAAATGATCATATGGTTTTTGTTTTTCATTCTAAGGATGGGATGTATCACATTTATTGAGTTGTATATGTTGACTCATTCTTGCATTCCTGGTATAAATCCTTTTTGATCATGATATATTATCTTTTTGATGTGCTATTGGATTAAGTTTGCTAGTATTTTGTTCAGAATTTTTGCATCTATGTTCATCAGGAATATTGGCTTGTAGTTTTCTTTTTTTGTTGTGTCCTTGTCTGGTTTCCGTATGAAGGTGATGCTGACTTTGTAGAATTAGTTAGGAAGAATTTCCTTTGGATTTTTTTGGGATAATTTCAGGAGGATTGGGATTAGTTCTTTGTACATTTGGTAGAATTCAGCTGAGAATTCATCCAGTCCTGGGTTTTTCTATATTGGAAGACTTCTTATTACTGATTCAGTCTCACTACTCATTATTGGTTCTTTCAGGTTTTTTATTTCTTCTTGATTCAGTCTTTGTAGATTGTATGTTTCCAGGAATTTCTTCATTTTCTCTAGGTTTTTAGTGTATAGTTGTTCGCAGTACTCTCTGATAATCTTTTATATTTCTGTGGTATCAATTTTAATGTCTTCTTTTCATTTCTGATTTTGTTTATTTGGATCTTCTGTCTTCTTGGTTAGTCTAGCTACCAGTTTATTTTGTTTACCTTTTCGAGGAACCAGCTTTTAGTTTTATTGATGCTTTGTATTATTTTTTAGTCTTTATTTCATTTAATTCTGCTCTGAACTTTATTATTTCTTTTATTCTGCCAATTTTGGGTTTGTCTTGTTCTTTTAAGTACATTGTTAAGTCGTTAATTTGTAATCTATCTACTTTCTTGATATAAAAATTTATTGGTATAAATTTCCCTGTTAGCACTGCTTTTACTCTATCCTACAGGTTTTGGTATGTTGTGTTTCCCTTTTCATTTGTTTCAAAAAGTGTTTTGATACTCATCTTAATACATATGTGAGGCTTTGTTCCTATCATATTGTTAATTATTTTCTGGTTATTTTATATATTTTTTTGCTCCTTTATTTTTCCCTTATTGTTTGCTGTTGTGGTTTGGTAGGTTTCTGTAGTGGTGGCATCATTTCAGTCTTTTGTCTTCTTATGGTTGCTTTACCAGTGAGTTTTATAGTTTCATGTGATTTCATGATGGTAAAAGTCATCTTTTCACTTCCAGGTTTAAGACTCTCATAAACATTTCTCATAGGGCAGGCTTAGTGATTATAAATTTTCTCAGCATTTGTATGTTTGGGAAAGACTTTCTTTCTTCTTCATTTATGAGGAATAATTTTGCTGATATAGTATTCTTGGCTGACAGTATTTGTCTTTCAACACTAAATATATTTTCCCATTCTCTTCTGACTTTTGAGTTTCTGCTGAAAAATTTACTGTTACTCTGATGAGGTTTCCTTTATAGTTGACTAGATACCTTTCTCTTGCTGTTTTTATGATTCAGTCTTTATCTATGACTTTAGACATTCTGACTATAATGTACCATGGAGAAGATCTTATTGCATCTTATCTACTTGGGGATTGCCAAGTTTCTGTATCTGTATGTCTAAATATTTTGCGAGACTTGGGTGGTTTTCATCTATTATTTCATGAAACAGTTTTTCTAATCTTTTTGTTCTCTCTTCCCTATTGAGGAATCCAATAATTCTTAAATTTAATTGCTTTATGCTGCCTCAAATGTTGTGAAAACTTTGTTCATTTTTTGAAAGTTTTTTTTTTTTTAAATTTTTATCTGGATTGTTTCGAAAGACCTGTCTTCAAGTTCTGAGATTCTTTCTTCTTACCTATTTTGTTATTGCAGTTTTCAAATATATTTTTAATTTCCTTCAATGAATTCTTCGGTTCCAGAATTTTTTTTTCTAATATTGTTCCCTTTGGTAAATTTCTCATCCATAGCCTGAATTGTTTTTCTAATTTTCCTGCATTATTTTTTCAGAACTATCTTGTATCTATCTCATCAGCTTATTTAAAATCAGTAGTTTGAATTTTTAATCTTGGTTTTCAAGAATTTCTTTTCCTTTCCTTCCTTCCTTCCTTCCTTCCTTCCTTCCTTCCTTCCTTCCTTCCTTCCTTCCTTCCTTCCCTCCCTCCCCCTCCCTCCTCCCTCTCTCTCTCTCTCGTTCTTTCTTTCTCCTTCCTTCCTTCCTTCCTTCCTTCCTTCCTTCCTTCCTTCCTTCCTTCCTTCCTTTCCTTCCTTCCTTTCCTTCCTTCCTTCCTTTCCTTCCTTCCTTCCTTTCCTTCCTTCCCCTTCTTTTTCCTTCCTTCCTTCCTTCCTTCCTTCCTTCCTTCCTTCCTTCCTTCCTTCCTTCCTTCCTTCCTTCCTTCCTTCCTTTCTTTCTTTCTTTCTTTCTTTTTTCTTT